>NC_086097.1:15454856-15697356 GCF_963921235.1 Mobula hypostoma
GGGTTGATGTGCCTGTTGTGTTTTTGTTTGTTTTTTGTGTGGGGAGGGGGATTTGGGGTTGATGTGCCTGTTGTGTTTTTGTTTGTTTTTTGTGTGGGGAGGGGGGATTTGGGGTTGATGTGCCTGTTGTGTTTTTGTTTGTTTTTTGTGTGGGGAGGGGGATTTGGGGGTTGATGTGCCTGTTGTGTTTTTGTTTGTTTTTTGTGTGGGGAGGGGGATTTGGGGTTGATGTGCCTGTTGTGTTTTTGTTTGTTTTTTGTGTGGGGAGGGGGATTTGGGGTTGATGTGCCTGTTGTGTTTTTGTTTGTTTTTTGTGTGGGGAGGGGGATTTGGGGTTGATGTGCCTGTTGTGTTTTTGTTTGTTTTTTGTGTGGGGAGGGGGATTTGGGGTTGATGTGCCTGTTGTGTTTTTGTTTGTTTTTTGTGTGGGGAGGGGGATTTGGGGTTGATGTGCCTGTTGTGTTTTTGTTTGTTTTTTGTGTGGGGAGGGGGATTTGGGGTTGATGTGCCTGTTGTGTTTTTGTTTGTTTTTTGTGTGGGGAGGGGGATTTGGGGTTGATGTGCCTGTTGTGTTTTTGTTTGTTTTTTTGTGTGGGGAGGGGGGATTTGGGGGTTGATGTGCCTGTTGTGTTTTTGTTTGTTTTTTGTGTGGGGAGGGGGATTTGGGGTTGATGATTGCGATGTTGTTTTGTTTGTGTGTGGGGAGGGGGATTTTTGGGGTTGATGATTGCGTTGTGTTGTTTTGTTTTTTGTGTGGGGAGGGGGTTTTTGGGGTTGATGATTGCGATGTGTTTTTGTTTGTTTTTTGTGTGGGGAGGGGGATTTTGGGGTTGATGATTGCCTGTTGTGTTTTTGTTTGTTTTTTGTGTGGGGAGGGGGGTTTTGGGGTTGATGATTGCGATGTTGTTTTGGTGTGTGGGGGGGGATTTGGGGTTGATGATTGCGATGTTGTGTTTTTGTTTGTTTTTTGTGTGGGGAGGGGGTTTTGGGGTTGATGATTGCGATGTTGTTTTTGTTTTTGTGTGGGGAGGGGGATTTGGGGTTGATGTTGCCTGATGTTTTTTGTTTGTTTTTTGTGTGGGGGGGGATTTTTGGGGTTGATGATTGCGATGTTGTTTTGGTGTGTGTGGGGGGTTTTTGGGGTTGATGATTGCGATGTTGTTTTTGTGTGTGGGGGGGGTTTTTGGGGTTGATGATTGCGATGTTGTTTTGGTGTGTGTGGGGGGGTTTTGGGGTTGATGATTGCGATGTTGTTTTGGTGTGTGTGGGGGGGTTTTGGGGTTGATGATTGCGATGTTGTTTTGGTGTGTGTGGGGGGGTTTTGGGGTTGATGATTGCTTGATGTTGTTTTGGTTTGTTTTTTTGTGTGGGGGGGGGATTTTTGGGGTTGATGATTGCGATGTTGTTTTGGTGTGTGTGGGGGGGTTTTTGGGGTTGGGGGTTGTTTTGGTGTGTGTTTGGGGGTTTGGGGTTGATGATTGCGATGTTGTTTTGGTGTGTGTGGGGGGGTTTTTGGGGTTGATGATTGCGATGTTGTTTTTGGTGTGTGTGGGGGGTTTTGGGGTTGATGATTGCGATGTTGTTTTGTGTGTGTGATGGGATGTTGTTTTGGTGTGTGGGGGGGTTTTGGGGTTGATGATTGCGTTTTTGTTGTTTTTGTGTGTGTGGGGGGGTTTTGGGGTTGATGATTGCGATGTTGTTTTTGTGTGTGTGTGGGGAGGGGGATTTTTGGGGTTGATGATTGCGATGTTGTTTTGGTGTGTGTGTGGGGGGATTTTTGGGGTTGATGATTGCGATGTTGTTTTTGTGTGTGGGGAGGGGGTTTTTGGGGTTGATGATTGCGATGTTGTTTTGGTGTGTGTGGGGGGTTTTTGGGGTTGATGATTGCGATGTTGTTTTGGTGTGTGTGGGGGGGGTTTTGGGGTTGATGATTGCGATGTTGTTTTGGTGTGTGTGGGGGGAGGGGGTTTTTGGGGTTGATGATGTTGCGATGTTGTTTTGGTGTGTGTGGGGGATTTTTGGGGTTGATGATTGCGATGTTGTTTTGGTGTGTGTGGGGGGGGATTTTGGGGTTGATGATTGCGATGTTGTTTTTGTGTGTGGGGGGTTTTTGGGATTGATGATTGCGATGTTGTTTTGGTGTGTGTGGGGGGATTTTTGGGATTGATGATTGCGATGTTGTTTTGGTGTGTGTGGGGGGGTTTGGGATTGATGATTGCGATGTTGTTTTTGTGTGTGGGGGGGATTTTGGGGTTGATGATTGCGATGTTGTTTTTGTGTGTGTGGGGGGAGGGGGTTTTTGGGGTTGATGATTGCGATGTTGTTTTGGTGTGTGTGGGGGAGGGGATTTTTGGGGTTGATGATTGCGATGTTGTTTTTGTGTGTGGGGGGGGTTTTTGGGGTTGATGATTGCGATGTTGTTTTGGTGTGTGTGGGGGGTTTTTGGGGTTGATGATTGCGATGTTGTTTTTGTGTGTGGGGGGGATTTTTGGGGTTGATGATTGCGATGTTGTTTTGTGTGTGGGGGGGGTTTTTGGGGTTGATGATTGCGATGTTGTTTTGGTGTGTGTGGGGGGTTTTTGGGGTTGATGATTGCGATGTTGTTTTGGTGTGTGTGGGGGGAGGGGGTTTTTGGGGTTGATGATTGCGATGTTGTTTTGGTGTGTGGGGGGGTTTTTTGGGTTGATGATTGCGATGTTGTTTTTGTGTGGGGGGAGGGGTTTTTTGGGGTTGATGATTGCGATGTTGTTTTGGTGTGTGTGGGGGAGGGGATTTTTGGGGTTGATTATTGCGATGTTGTTTTTGTGTGTGGGGGGATTTTTGGGGTTGATGATTGCGATGTTGTTTTGGTGTGTGTGGGGGGGATTTTTGGGGTTGATGATTGCGATGTTGTTTTTTGTGGGGGGAGGGGGTTTTTGGGGTTGATGATTGCGATGTTGGTTTGGTGTGTGTGGGGGGAGGGGATTTTTGGGGTTGATGATTGCGATGTTGTTTTGGTGTGTGTGTGGGGAGGGGGGATTTGGGGTTGATGTGCGTGGGTTGTGTTGTGATGTTGTTTTGGTGTGTGTGGGGGGGGGGGTTGATGATTGCGATGTTGTTTTTGTGTGGGGGGAGGGGGTTTTTGGGGTTGATGATTGCGATGTTGTTTTGGTGTGTGTGGGGGAGGGGATTTTTGGGGTTGATGATTGCGATGTTGTTTTGGTGTGTGTGGGGGGAGGGGGTTTTTGGGGTTGATGATTGCGATGTTGTTTTTGTGTGTGGGGGGGTTTTTGGGGTTGATGATTGCGATGTTGTTTTGGTGTGTGTGAGGGGATTTTTGGGGTTGATGATTGCGATGTTGTTTTGGTGTGTGTGGGGGGTTTTTGGGGTTGATGATTGCGATGTTGTTTTGGTGTGTGTGGGGGTGATTTTTGGGGTTGATGATTGCGATGTTGTTTTTGTGTGGGGGAGGGGGATTTTTGGGGTTGATGATTGCGATGTTGTTTTGGTGTGTGTGGGGGGAGGGGGTTTTTGGGGTTGATGATTGCGATGTTGTTTTGGTGTGTGTGGGGGGTTTTTGGGGTTGATGAGGATTTTGTTTTGGTGTGTGTGGGGGGTTTTTGGGGTTGATGATTGCGATGTTGTTTTGGTGTGTGTGGGGGAGGGGATTTTTGGGGTTGATGATTGCGATGTTGTTTTGGTGTGTGGGGGGGGGATTTTTGGGGTTGATGATTGCGATGTTGTTTTGGTGTGTGTGGGGGGATTTTTGGGGTTGATGATTGCGATGTTGTTTTGTGTGTGTGGGGGGGGTTTTTGGGGTTGATGATTGCGATGTTGTTTTGGTGTGTGTGGGGGAGGGGGTTTTTGGGGTTGATGATTGCGATGTTGTTTTGGTGTGTGTGGGGGGAGGGGGTTTTTGGGGTTGATGATTGCGATGTTGTTTTTGTGTGGGGGGGAGGGGATTTTTGGGGTTGATGATTGCGATGTTGTTTTGGTGTGTGTGGGGGGGTTTTTGGGGTTGATGATTGCGATGTTGTTTTGGTGTGTGTGGGGGGAGGGGGTTTTTGGGGTTGATGATTGCGATGTTGTTTTGGTGTGTGTGGGGGGTTTTTGGGGTTGATGATTGCGATGTTGTTTTTGTGTGTGGGGGGGATTTTTGGGGTTGATGATTGCGATGTTGTTTTGGTGTGTGTGAGGGGATTTTTGGGGTTGATGATTGCGATGTTGTTTTGGTGTGTGTGGGGGGTTTTTGGGGTTGATGATTGCGATGTTGTTTTGGTGTGTGTGGGGGGTTTTTGGGGTTGATGATTGCGATGTTGTTTTGGTGTGTGTGGGGGGGTTTTTGGGGTTGATGATTGCGATGTTGTTTTGGTGTGTGTGGGGGGTTTTTGGGGTTGATGATTGCGATGTTGTTTTGGTGTGTGTGGGGAGGGGTTTTTGGGGTTGATGATTGCGATGTTGTTTTGGTGTGTGTGGGGGGGGGGTTTTTGGGGTTGATGATTGCGATGTTGTTTTGGTGTGGGGGGGGGGTTTTTGGGGTTGATGATTGCGATGTTGTTTTGGTGTGTGTGGGGGGATTTTTGGGGTTGATGATTGCGATGTTGTTTTTGTGTGGGGGGGATTTTTGGGGTTGATGATTGCGATGTTGTTTTGTGTGGTTTTGGGTGTTTGGGGGGTTTTTGGGGTTGATGATTGCGATGTTGTTTTGGTGTGTGTGGGGGGGGGTTTTTGGGGTTGATGATTGCGATGTTGTTTTGGTGTGTGTGGGGAGGGGTTTTTGGGGTTGATGATTGCGATGTTGTTTTGGTGTGTGTGGGGGGTTTTGGGGTTGATGATTGCGATGTTGTTTTGGTGTGTGGGGGGGGATTTTTGGGGTTGATGATTGCGATGTTGTTTTGGTGTGTGTGGGGGTTTTTTGGGGTTGATGATTGCGATGTTGTTTTGGTGTGTGTGGGGGGTTTTTGGGGTTGATGATTGCGATGTTGTTTTGGTGTGTGTGGGGGGTTTTTGGGGTTGATGATTGCGATGTTGTTTTGGTGTGTGTGGGGGGGGGGTTTTTGGGGTTGATGATTGCGATGTTGTTTTGGTGTGTGTGGGGTTTTTTTGGGGTTGATGATTGCGATGTTGTTTTGGTGTGTGTGGGGGGTTTTTGGGGTTGATGATTGCGATGTTGTTTTGGTGTGTGTGGGGGGATTTTTGGGGTTGATGATTGCGATGTTGTGTTGGTGTGTGTGGGGGGTTTTTGGGGTTGATGATTGCGATGTTGTTTTGGTGTGTGGGGGAGGGGGGTTTTGGGGTTGATGATTGCGATGTTGTGTTTTTGTTTGTTTTTTGTGTGGGGGAAGGGGGTTTTTGGGGTTGATGATTGCGATGTTGTTTTTGTGTGTGGGGGTTTTTTGGGGTTGATGATTGCGATGTTGTTTTGGTGTGTGTGGGGGGGGGTTTTTGGGGTTGATGATTGCGATGTTGTTTTGGTGTGTGTGGGGGGAGGGGGTTTTTGGGGTTGATGATTGCGATGTTGTTTTGGTGTGTGTGGGGGGGTTTGGGGTTGATGATTGCGATGTTGTTTTTGTGTGTGGGGGGTTTTTGGGGTTGATGATTGCGATGTTGTTTTTGTGTGTGGGGGGTTTTTGGGGTTGATGATTGCGATGTTGTTTTGGTGTGTGTGGGGGGATTTTTGGGGTTGATGATTGCGATGTTGTTTTTGTGTGTGGGGGGATTTTTGGGGTTGATGATTGCGATGTTGTTTTGGTGTGTGTGAGGGGATTTTTGGGGTTGATGATTGCGATGTTGTTTTGGTGTGTGTGGGGGGTTTTTGGGGTTGATGATTGCGATGTTGTTTTGGTGTGTGTGGGGGGTTTTTGGGGTTGATGATTGCGATGTTGTTTTGGTGTGTGTGGGGGGGTTTTTGGGGTTGATGATTGCGATGTTGTTTTGGTGTGTGTGGGGGAGGGGGTTTTTGGGGTTGATGATTGCGATGTTGTTTTTTGTGGGGGGAGGGGATTTTTGGGGTTGATGATTTTGGTGTGTGTTTTGTGGGGGTGGGGTTTGGTGGTTTTTGGGGTTGATGATTGCGATGTTGTTTTGGTGTGTGTGGGGGGGTTTTTGGGGTTGATGATTGCGATGTTGTTTTGGTGTGTGTGGGGGGATTTTTGGGGTTGATGATTGCGATGTTGTTTTGGTGTGTGTGGGGGGGTTTTGGGGTTGATGATTGCGATGTTGTTTTGGTGTGTGGGGGGGGATTTTTGGGGTTGATGATTGCGATGTTGTTTTGGTGTGTGTGGGGGTTTTTTGGGGTTGATGATTGCGATGTTGTTTTGGTGTGTGTGGGGGGTTTTTGGGGTTGATGATTGCGATGTTGTTTTGGTGTGTGTGGGGGGTTTTTGGGGTTGATGATTGCGATGTTGTTTTGGTGTGTGTGGGGGGAGAGTGTTTTTGGGGTTGATGATTGCGATGTTGTTTTGGTGTGTGTGGGGTTTTTTTGGGGTTGATGATTGCGATGTTGTTTTGGTGTGTGTGGGGGGTTTTTGGGGTTGATGATTGCGATGTTGTTTTGGTGTGTGTGGGGGGATTTTTGGGGTTGATGATTGCGATGTTGTTTTGGTGTGTGTGGGGGGTTTTTGGGGTTGAAGATTGCGATGTTGTTTTGGTGTGTGTGGGGGGAGGGGGTTTTTGGGGTTGATGATTGCGATGTTGTTTTGGTGTGTGTGGGGGGAGGGGATTTTTGGGGTTAATGATTGCGATGTTGTTTTGGTGTGTGGGGGGGGATTTTTGGGGTTGATGATTGCGATGTTGTTTTGGTGTGTGTGGGGGAGGGGGTTTTTGGGGTTGATGATTGCGATGTTGTTTTGGTGTGTGTGGGGGGGATTTTTGGGGTTGATGATTGCGATGTTGTTTTGGTGTGTGTGGGGGGGTTTTGGGGTTGATGATTGCGATGTTGTTTTGGTGTGTGTGGGGGGGTTTTGGGGTTGATGATTGCGATGTTGTTTTGGTGTGTGTGGGGGGGATTTTTGGGGTTGATGATTGCGATGTTGTTTTGGTGTGTGTGGTGGGAGGGGATTTTTGGGGTTGATGATTGCGATGTTGTTTTGGTGTGTGTGGGGGGGTTTTGGGGTTGATGATTGCGTTGTTGTTTTGGTGTGTGTGGGGGGGGATTTTTGGGGTTGATGATTGCGATGTTGTTTTTGTGTGTGGGGGGATTTTTGGGGTTGATGATTGCGATGTTGTTTTGGTGTGTGGGGGGGGATTTTTGGGGTTGATGATTGCGATGTTGTTTTGGTGTGTGTGGGGGGGAGGGGGTTTTTGGGGTTGATGATTGCGATGTTGTTTTTGTGTGGGGGGGAGGGGATTTTTGGGGTTGATGATTGCGATGTTGTTTTGGTGTGTGTGGGGGGAGGGGGTTTTTGGGGTTGATGATTGCGATGTTGTTTTTGTGTGTGGAGGGGGTTTTTGGGGTTGATGATTGCGATGTTGTTTTGGTGTGTGTGGGGGGAGGGGGTTTTTGGGGTTGATGATTGCGATGTTGTTTTTGTGTGTGGGGGGTTTTTGGGGTTGATGATTGCGATGTTGTTTTGGTGTGTGTGGGGGAGGGGATTTTTGGGGTTGATGATTGCGATGTTGTTTTGGTGTGTGTGGGGGGATTTTTGGGGTTGATGATTGCGATGTTGTTTTTGTGTGGGGGGAGGGGTTTTTTGGGGTTGATGATTGCGATGTTGTTTTTGTGTGTTGGGGGGGAGGGGTTTTTTAGGGTTGATGATTGCGATGTTCTTTTGGTGCCGGGGGATGGGGTTGACGTCTCTCTCTGAATGACTTTCATGTCCTTTCTTTGTTTCATAGCTATCTGGAGAAGACAAGTTTCAGAGTTCTATAGGGAAACGTGCTTTGATAATAAATGAACCTTTGAAACTTTTGAACCTCTTTTCAGGTTTATTGTCATCTGACTGTACATATATACAGCTAAATGGGACAACATTCCTCCAGACCATGTTACACTCACAAAACATATATCACGCACAGCACATAAAACAAAATATTACCACAAATAAGTTAATAAAATATAATTCAAAGTGCATGTAGTGCGTAGGATGGGTAAATAGTAAACAGTAAATGAGACCTCAGTGGTGGCAGGGTATTCATTAGCTCCACTGAGTTTGGATGGGACTACAACTAGAAGTCATAGGTTAAGGGTCATAGGTGAAAAGCTTAAGGGGAACATGAGGGGAAACTTCTTCACTCAGAGTGTCATGAGAGTGTGGAATGAGCTGCTAGCGCAAGTGATTTCAATACTTAAGAGAAGTTTGGATAGGTACATGGCTGGGAGGGGTATGGGGGTGAGGCGATGATCCTGGTGCAGGTTGATGGGATTAGGCAGTTTAAATAGTTCAGCATGGACTAGATGGGCCAAAGGGCCTGTTTACTCTGCTGTATTTTCTATGAATCTAGTCTTCATTAGTCATCATCTGTAAGGAAGTAGATTCAGGAGACTTGAGCCAAGACAAGGAAAAGAAGGAAGAGGTACAGGAAGTTGGAATGAATGCAGAGATATTGTGCAATGTGTAAGGAGAAACCGGAAAGAATGGTGATGCTGAAGAAAGCCATTTGGTTCAATTATTTTTATTGTCCACATACATAGAATGCCTAACACACGTGCCCTCTCTGTTTCCTTGTTTCTTATTATACAATGTTTAACATTTGTTATTATATCTTACCATAATAAAAATTCTAACAAAGTATATCTTCATTAAGGAAAAACATTGAGTAGAGTTGGGGAAGAGAGGACTGGCGTTGTAGTCTGTTTACTGGGATTTCAGTCCTTTATCATGACTAATCCTTAATAATTGATTTGCAACTCTAGAAATTAAAATTGAATTAATACAAGAATTAAGTAGAAGATTAAGTTGATTAAAATTGCAAGAATTTGCAGTCCCAATAAATCAGAATGGTTCAGATCACATAGCACGTAGCCAATGCAGAGGCAACAACAGTTCTAATGACTCCAAGTACCACACTCATCAAAGAACCCTTACTTAACTCAACTTACTACCTGTTGTACCGCTGGCATTTAGGGCAGCAATGAAGATCCTCCATCTCTGTCTGTCCATAGCAATACACACAGATAGAGAAGGATTCTTCATTGCTGTTTCCGTAATAATTTTGTTTGACCAGTCCAGGTTGTTCGCCCTGAGCTGACCTCCTGAACCTGGAGGACTGGTAGACCACTCTTAGTCTGTCCTCTACCCTTTGACCTGTTTGCCATGGGTGATCCTACCAAGAGCCAAAGCACAAGGCTCTGACGCTAGCCAACAGAGCTCTCCTGGTCATTGAGGCACACAAGCCTCCAAACCCTGCGACAAGGTTGTGGTCCTCCTGGAGGTTCAGAGCACCCATCCATGCATAAGTGTAAACGTTTGGACCAAGGGAAGGAAGTGGGATACTCAGAGGCAGCAGGAAGGGCTAGTTGTACCAGGAATTGGGTAGACCAGGAGCAGAGAGAAAGGGGCTGAGGAGAATCATGTTATCTGAAACTGGAGAATTCAATGTCCATGCTGTTGGGTTGAAGCAGATATACTGTATAGGAATATGAGGCAGATCACAATACTATAAAGACATATCTGTTAATGTGATGAGTGAACAAACTTAATAATCTTCATTGCTTTTTTTAACTCAGTGACAGGCAGCATCACTTTCCCCTCTATAAAGGTAACTCTTCCTTCACTAGTGTTATTAGTCAAAGTTCAAAGTGCATTTATTGTCAAAGTATGTATACATTACACAACCTTGAGATTCATCTCCTTACAGGCAGTCACAAAACAAAGGAACCTAAAAAAAAGCATTACGAAAGAATGCCAAACACACAATGCACAGGAGAGAAAACAAAGCAAATCACACAAACAATAAAAGTAAACAAATAGCTTCAGAACTGAAGTTCAACAAAAGACACGAAGCCAGGCATCACTGCAGGTGGAGCAGGCCACAGCCCCAGTTTATTGCAAAGCTGATTAAAGGGGCATGGATTAATTTTAATGTTGAATTTGTAGACTCACAATTTGGAGTTCATTTGCTTGTGGCTACTGATAATTAATGTAGATTCTCTGCTGTAGAAATTGTCAGTTCTAGTTTTGTAAAAACAACCAATCAGAATTATTGTTCGGCGTACTGCCAATAATGGACCTGCATTTAACAGCGGAGATCTCAAGACATTTGAACTTCTCCAGATTTTACACATCAGTAAGATCACAGCTCACTGGCCATAATGGTGAAGTAGAGAGGTTTATGTGAAAGCTGAAAGTTTCAGCATGACATCCCTGTCAGTTATACTTGTTTTTGCACAATCTATACTGTATTTACAACTGTACAGAGGTAGTGACCAGTGCTCGTCATCAACTATTTTGCTTAAAGTGACATCGACATTCACCTTGGCAATGCACTCTTGCCTGGATTTCCTCACTTGCAGACCCAGTCAGCTTGGATTGGCAAAAACATCTCCTCCACAATCTTCATCAGCACAGGAGCACTGCAGGGATGTGTATTTTACACCTACGATTATGTGGCTAAGCACAGCTCCAGCATCATATTCAAGTTTGCTGATGACACCTGACACCACTGTATCAAAGGTAGTGATGAATCAGCATACAGGAGGGAGATTGAAAATTTGGTTGTCATAGAAACAATCTGTCACTCAGCATCAGCAAGACCAAAGAACTAATTATAGACTTCAGGAGAGGGAATCCAGAGGTCAGAGGATCACAGGTGAAGAGGTCAGTAACTTAAAATTCCTGGGTGTCACTATCTCAGAGGACATGTCCTGGACCCATCAAATATATGTAATTGCAAAGAAAGCACAGAAGCATCTCTTCTTCCTTAGAAGGTTGCGGAGATTTGGCGTATCATCAAAAAGCTTGGTAAAAACTTCTATAGATGTGTAGTGGAAAGGGTATTGACTGGCTGTATTATGGCCTGGCACGGGAACACCAATGCCTTTGAGTGGAAAGGCCTACAAAAGGTAGTGGATTTGGCCCAGTACATCACAGATAAAGCTCTCTCAACAACTGAGCACATCTACTGTAAATGGAAAGCAGCATCTATCATCAAAGACCCTCAGCACCCAGGCCATCCTCTTGTCTCACTGCTGCCATTAGGTAGAAGGTTCAAGTATCTCAGGACTCACACCGCCAGGTTCAAGAACAGTCACTACCCCTCTACTATCAGGCTTTTGTACAAAACAGGATAATTACACTTATCTTTTGAGATGTTCCCACAAAAAAATGATCTCACTTTAAGGACTCTATATCTTGTTAGTTCATGCTCTTGTTATTTATTGCTATTTATTTATATTTGCATTTCAACTGTTTGTTGTCTTCTATGGCCTTGATCTTTCATTGATCCTGTTTACAGTTACTATTCCATAGATTTCATGAGTATGCCTGCAGGAAAAAGAATCTCAGGGTTGTGTGTGGTGACACATACTGTATGTACCCTGATAATAAACTTTACTTTGAACTTCAAATTCATTCCTGTTCTAAATGGATGCGCCTCTATTCTGAAGCTGTGCCCTCTGATCCTAAACTCCATCACTATAAGACATACAGTTATCTCCACATACACTCGGTCTTTAAATATTCAATAGGTTTCAGTGAGATCTTCCTTTATTCTTCTGAACTCCAGCAAGTATAGGCCCAGAGCCATTGAAAGCTCCTCATACGTTAACCCCTTCTTTCCCAGAATAATTCTCATGAACCTCCTCTGGACCATGTCAAAATAAGCCCCCTAAGTGTAGTGTACATAAATGAAAAATCAGTTTCCAGTCCACTCAGAGATGTAGGAGGCAATATTGGAATTGTATTCCTTAGGAGAGTTTCCCCATTTTTGACCCCACATCAGCTCCCTTTAAACAAGGGCTACCCAACCTGTGCTTAATAGTATTGGTCCATGGCTTAAGAAAATATTGGGAAACCCCGCTTTAAACCAATTTATCATTATTTATTTTGTCTCTCTATTTCCTGTTGTTGGAAGGCTTAGTTTTTGAGAGTACTTAGGTAAAAAGCTTATACAACTGTAACACATGGTTACTTGAGTTACTGTCGCCTTCCTGTCAGCTTGAACCACTCTGGCTCACCTGACCTCTCTCATTAACAAAGTGATTTTGTCTTCAGAACTGCTATGTACTGAATGTTTTTTAAACTTTTGCACCATTCTCTGAAAGCTCTAGAGACAGTTATGCATGAAAATCCCAGGAGATCAGCAGTTTCTCAAATCACCTCATCCGGCACCAACAATCATTTTATTTATGGTCAAAGTCACTTAGATCACGTTTCTTCCCCATCCTGATACATGGTCTGAACAACAACTGAATCTCTTTGACTTGTTGCCACGTGATTGGCTGATTAGAACCTTGGGTGATGAGGGATATTGTGGCTCTTGTCAGGATGAAGAAGGAGGCATGAGTCAGGTACAGGTAGCTGGGATCAAATGAGTCCCTAGAAGAGAATAGGGATACTGAAGTATACTCAAGAAGGAAACTAGAAGGACAAAAAGGGGCATGAAGATAACTTTGAAAGAAAAGATTAGGAGGATCCAAAGAAGAATTTTAATGAATTTGGAGTAACTAGGTTAAGAATAGAATCCCTCAGGGACAAAAAATAGATATCATTGTGTAGAGCTACAGGAATATTCATTCATTCTTCAATGAATTTTTTTTTTGGTTTTTACTGGAAGTAGGACATGAAGACATATGAACTTAAAATAGTTAATGTGGAAGTTTTGGGATAGTCCACATTACAGCAGAGGAGGCAGTGGAAATCTTAAAACAGATGAAGGTAGATAAAATTCTGGGGCTTGATCCGGAATACGCAAGGACACTGTAGGAAGGTAGAGAAGAAATTGTGGGAACCTAGATGAGATATACTGTATGTATCAGAGTCAATGAAGTGCCAGAAGACTGGTGTGTGGTTAATGTTATACATTTATTTAAGAGGGGCTGTGAAGTATAGACCAGTAAGCCTAATATCTGTGAGGATTCTGAGGGATAGGACTTACATGCATCTGGAAGATCAGGAGCTGATTAGGGGTAGTCAGTATGGCTTTGTGCATGGGAAATCTTACGAATCTGTTTGAGTTTTTTTGAAGAAGTAACCAAGGAAGATAATGTGGGTGGGGTAGTAGATGTGATCTATATGCATTTCAGAAAGACTTTTGATTATATTACACACGGTAGCTGCTATGGAAAGTTAGATCGCATGGGATCCAGGGAGAGCTAGCTAATTGGATACAAAATTGGCTTGATGTTAGAAAGCAGAGGGTTTGACCCAAGCCTGTGACTGTTTCCCAGGGGTCAATGTTGGACCCATTGTGATTTGTCACTTAATATCAATAATTTGGATGAGAATGTACAAAGCATGGTACATTCCATGTAAACAATTGGAAATGACAGCAAAGATGCTTAACAGAATTTACTGAGGGATCTTGATCAGATGTGTAAGTGGGCTGAGGAATGGCAAATGGAGTTTAATTTCATCAACTGTGAAATATTGAGCCTTGGGAAGAAAAATGAAGATAGGACTTTCACAGTGTACAGCAAGGCCCTGGGGAATGCTGTAGAACACAGAAGCTGACGAGTAGAAGTACATGGATTCCTGAAAGTGGCGTCACAGGTAGACAGCGTGGCGAAGAAGGGTTTTGGCATTTCAGAGCATTGAGTATAGAAGTATAGAAGTCCTCTCTCCAATTCCAACCTTTCTCTTTCTGAACACTGTGCTCTCCACTCTCTCTGCACTAATCCTAGCCTCACCATCAAACCCGAGAATAAGAGGGGTGCAGTAGTAGTCTGGCGGACTGATCTTTACCTTGCTGAGGTCCAGTGGCAACTATCATACATTTTCTCTTACTTACTCCTCGAACATGATCCCACTAAAGAACATCAGACCATTGTCTCCAAGACCATCACCGATCTTATTAACTCTGGGGATCTCCCATCCACTGGCCCCAACCTCATAGATCCCTCACCCCGTGCCTACTGTTTCTACCTCCTAGCCAAGATCCACAAACCTGCTTGTCCAGGTAGACCCATTGTTTCTGCTTGTTCTTGCCCCGCTGAACTCACATCTGTACACCTCGACTCAGTTTTATCCCCCCAGGTTCAGTCCTTTCCTATCTATGTCCATGATACTTCACACATTCTTGATCTTTTCAATGATTTCAAATTTCCTGGCCCAAACAGCTTATTTTTACTATGGATGTCCAGTCCCTATACATCTCCATCCCCCCACAGGAAGGCCTCAAATCTCTCCGTTTCTTTCTGAATACCAGACCTAACCAGTTCCCCTCCACCACCACTCTCCTCCGTGTGGCAGAACTTGTCCTCGCTTTCAATAATTTTTCCTTTGGCTCCTCCCACATCTTTCAAACAAAAGGCGTAGCCATGGGTACTCACGTGGGTCTCAGCTATCCCTGCCTTTTTGTCGGCTACGTGGAACAGTCTATGTTTCAAGCCTGCACTGGTGTCACTCCCCAAATTTTCCTATGCTACATCGATGACTGCATTGGTGCTGCTTCCTGCACCCATGCAGAGCTCGTCGATGTCATCAACTTTGCCTCCAACTTCCACCCTACCCTCAAATTTTTCTGGTACATTTCCAACACCTCCCTCTCCTTTTTTGATCTCTCTGTCTCTATCTCTGGAGACAGCTTATCTTCTAATGTCTATTACAAACTCACTGACTCTCACAGCTACCTGGACTATACCTCTTCCCACTCTGTTACTTGTAAAACTGCCATCCCCTTCTCTCAATTCCTCCAGCTCCACCACATCTGCTCTCAGGATGAGGCTTTTCATTCCAGAACAAAGGAGAAGTTCTCCTTCTTCAAGAAAAGGAGCTACCCTTCCTCTACCATCAATGCTGCCCTCAAATGCATCTCTTCCATTTCAAGCATGTCTGCCCTCACCCCACCAGGGATAGAGTTCCTCTTGTCGTCCCACCTACCACCCCATCACCTTCCATGTCCGGCATATAATTCTCCGTAACTTCGGCCATCTCCAACAGGATCTCACCACAAAGTACATCTTCCCTCCCCCCACCACTTTCTGCTTTCTGCAGGGTTTGCTCTCTACTCAAGTCCATTCGTCCCTCCCCTCTCATCTCCCTTCTGGCACTTATCCTTGTAAACGGAACAAGGACTCCACCTGCCCCTTCACCTCCTCGCTCACTACCATTCAGGGGCCCAAACAGTCCTTTCAGGTGAGGTGGCACTTTACCTGTGAGTCTGTTGTAGTCATCTACTGTATCCGGTGCTCTCGGTGTGGCCTCCTGTATATTGCTGAGACCCGATGTTGATTGGGAGACCGCTTCATTGAGCACCTACACTCCGTCTGCCAGAAAAAGCTGGATCTCCCAGGGGCCACCCATTGTAATTCCACATTCCATTCCCATTCTGACACCTCAGTCCACGGCCTCCTCTACTGTCACGATGAGGCCACACTCAGCTTGGAGGAGCAACACCTTATATTCTGCCTGGGTAGCCTGCAACCTGATGGAATGAACATTGATTTCTCAAACTTCAAGTAATACTACACCCCCTTCACCATTCCCCATTCCCTTACCCCTCTTATGGTTTGTCTCCTAGCCTGTCCATCAATTACCTCTGGTGCTCATCCCCTTCCCTTTCTTCCATGGCCTTCTGACCTCTCCTGTCAGACTCCCCCTTCTCCAGTCCCGTATCTCTTTCATCAATCAATTTCCCAGCTCTTCCCCTCCCCCCCCCCAGTTTCAACGATCACCTTGTCTTTCTTCCTTTCCTACCCCAACTTTCTAACTCTGACTCCTCATCTTTTTGCCTCCAGTCCTGATGAAGGGTCTCAGCCCAAAATGTTGACTCTCTCTTTTTTATAGATGCTGCCTGGCCCGATGAGTTCCTCCAGCATTTTGTGTGTGTTGCAGAGGAGTAGGATGTTATGTCGCAATTGTGCAAGACCTTGGTGAGGTTGTATTTGGAATATTGTGTTCAGGTTTGGTCGTCCTGCTACTGTATTGGAAAGAAGCCATTAATCTGGAAAAAGCACAGAAGAAATTCACGAAGAAGATCCCAGGACTCAAGGGACTTGAGGAGAAAGGTTGAACAGGTTGGGCTCTTCTGTTTCATTGGAGCATATGAGAATAAATGGTAATCTTCTACATGTGTGTTAAATTATGAGGGGCATTGATGGGGATCAATGTGCACAGTCTTTTCCCCAAGGATGAGGAATTAAAAAACTAGAGGAGATAGATTGAAGGTGAGAGGGGAGAGATTTAATAGGAAACTAAGGGACACATTCTTTTCACTCAGATGGTGGCCAAGATATGAAATGAACTGCCAGCAGAAATAGCTGAGACAACTATGTTAACAACATTTAAAAAGTTACTTGGATAAGTGCATGGATAGGAAAGGCTGAGAGAGGGGCTCCCATCCTTTTTTATGTCATGGACCCTTACCATTATCTGAGTAGTCTGAGAACCCCAGGTTGGGATTCCCTGGTTTAGAGGGATATGGACCAAATGTGGGCAAATGGGAATAGCTTAGAAGGGTACTTTGGTTGGTTTGGACCAGTTGGGCTTTATGACTCTATGATATTCAGTAATTGGGATAGTTAGGCAATGGGGAGGTGACTGCTTCCTCAATTTCACTGATTTATTTCAAAAAGTTTCAGGTGAGAGGTGAAAGATTTAAAAGGGAGCCGGGGGTCAACTTCTTCATGCAAATACTGGTATGTATATAGAATGAGCTGCCAGAGAAAGTGGTCGAGGCTGTTACAATATCAACTTTCAAACATTGGAGGGATATGTGCCAAACACAGGTAGATGGGACTAGCTTAGCTGGGCTTCTTGGTTGGCATAGATCATTTGGACCTGTTTTACTCTATATCCATTATCAATCATCAAAATACCCAACATCCCATGCCATCTTCTCAAAGCTACCATCATGGAGGAGGTCTGAAGTCCAACATCACCAGGTTCAAGAGCAATTTCAACTATATGGTTCCTGAACCAACCAGAACAACTCTATTCACGACAATCTCATTACACCAGGACCACTTTGGACTAAAATTTATTTGTGTTTGTTGTTCTAATTGTAAAAAAATTGCGTGCAATCTATGTTTTTCTTGTGACTGCTGCTATATGAAGCCATGTGTGGCCTGCGCGTTGCTGCAAGTCCCTTTTTCAGTGTACCCGTGGACACATGTACTTCTGCATATGACAATAAACTCAACTTTTAAACTCTTTGACGCGAATACGTTCCGTTAGAACGATGTGACCAGTTTAAGTGATCCGCAGTATTTTGCTGTTAGACTCTTTTTTTTGGAATGGATGAACCTGCCACTGAAATTGAGATATGTAGTTGGAAGCGGGGAAACTGGACGCTTTCTCAACTTCTGTCGTTTATTTCAATAAGCTGGTGCGAAGAATTCGCTTTTTTTTCGCCCTGCAGTTGTTGATATGATCCCATAATCCTTGCTGCTAAAATGGCGGTAGTGAAAGTGGTCTATACGGCTGCCAGAGCTACCCAGGATGCTCGGCGGTGTGTAGTTGCTGACGCCGACAACATGGCGATCGTTGAGTTGGCAGGATTACGGCGGGTTGAGGGCCAGTGACGGCTCGGTTTCACCGCCCGACTCTACAGTGTCGGCGTCCTCTGGCCGCATTCCTCTCTTCTTCCTCTGCCAGGGTAGTCATATCAGTAGCGCAGGCCGTGGCCAGCCCCTGCTGCTCCTGGTCGAGCCGAGTGGCCCTGTCGGACGGGTGGCCCCTGTAAGCCCGGGACATCTCTAAGTACTCACCCCATCTCAACATGTCTTGGTTCGGGGGCATCAGCTCGGGCCTGGGTCAGGTCGGGGGCAGCCTTTCCTCCCTGACAGATCAGCTCTCCAGCTTCACCAAGGATATGTTGGCAGAAGGCGTCGAGGAAGTGCAAGGTGAGCATCCCAAAAAGTTTGCAAACAACTACAAAGAATCACTACGGTTGCTGTTATAATTAGACTGATGTAGTCTTTACGCCTCCTGATCTCCACAAGTGCACGCACACAGTGTTAGAACATGCATGCCACACCAGTTGTCACTGCAGCAGCTGTTAAAGGCCTTTGTTTTCTGCAGTTGTCTTGCACTGGAGAAACCTGAGGAGGTTGTTATATGCTGATTTGTGTCTGTAATTGGAGGTTACATTTAGGATTGAAAGAGCAGAACGCTGGACGGACTCACGTGGAGGCAAATGGTCAACGTTTTGAGTTGAGACCTTGCATCAGGACTGAGAGGGAAGAGGAAATAGTAAGACTCGAGGAAGGGTCTTGGCCTGAAACTTTTAATGTTTATTCATTTCCAGCATGCCTGGGCTACTGAGTTCCTCCAGCGTTTTGTATGTGTTGCTTTGGAAAAATTACCTGTAAGCATGTAAGCAATATGAAAAGAGGCCATTTGGCCCTTCAAGTTAATGTTTGCTCCTAGAAGAGCAAGCCATAAGTTGTAGAGTCACAGAGCTATGGCATGGAAACGGGCCCTTCAGATCAACTTGTCCATCCCAAACAAGTTGCTTACCTGAGTTACTCCCCTTTGCCTGTGGCCTCTAAACCTCTCCTTTTTTGTCCATGCACCTGTGCAAATGTTCACATTTATTTCCCTGCTCTCTTCATTTGCAAATTATTCTCTCTGAATCCTGTCCAGTTCTGTTTAAAAAATCTAGACCTAGTTCCTGAGGAACCTACAGAGTTGGAGTTAGTCACTCACATGCGCATGTACCACCTGGCAAGAGAGGAAATTATAAATATGTGTAGTGTTTTGGGCTTTAAGATCCTTGACTGGATTATTGGCGCTGGATGCTGCTTGAGTATGTGGAACCCGAGATGTGATGAGCGACATAGTTTTGCTTTGAGTGCTATGTTAATAAATTGCTTGGTACAGAAGGAGTAAAGACATTCAGAATTCCATAATTCCTCGGCTTTCAAGCTGATTTCAGAATCAGAATCAGGTTTATTATCACCGGTATGTGTCGTGAAATATGTTAACTTCGTAGCAGCAGTTCGATGCAATACATAATATGAAGAAAAATGTATCAGTTACAGTATATGTGTATTGAATAGATTTAAAAAATCGTGCAAAAACAGAAATAATATATATTTAAAAAGTGAGGTAGTGTTCATGGGTTCAATGTCCATTTAGGAATTGGATGGCAGAGGGGAAGAAGCTGTTTCTGAATTGCTGAGTGTGTGCTTTCAGGCTTCGGTACCTCCTACCTGATGGTAACAGTGAGAAAAGGACATGCCCTGGGTGCTGGTGGTCCCTAATAATGGACACTGCCTTTCTGAGACACCGCTCCTTGAACATGTCCTGGGTACTTTGAAGGCTAGTACCCAAGATGGAGCCAACTAAATTTATGACCCTTTGTAGCTTCTTTTGGTTCTGTGCAGTCCCTCCTCCACCATACCAGACTGTGATGCAGCCTGTCAGAATGCTCTCCATGGTAGAAGTATTATAAGTTTTTGAGTGTTTTTGTTGAATTGACATACCACATCTCTTCAAACTCCTAATGAAGTATAGACGCTGTCTTGCCTTCCTTATAGCTACATCAATATGTTGGGACCAGGTTAGCTCCTCAGAGATCTTGACAGCCAGGAACTTGAAACTGCTCACTCTGTCCACTTCTGATCCATCTATGGGGATTGGTATGTGTTCCTTTATCTTACCCTTCTTGAAGTCTACAGTCAGCTCTTTCGTCTTACTGACGTTGAATGCAAGGTTATCGCTGCGACACCACTCCACTAGTTGGTATATCTCGCTCCTGTATGCCCTCTCACCTTCTTCTGAGATTCTACCAACAATGGCTGTATCATCAGCAAATTTATAGATGGTATTTGAACTGTGCCAAGCCACACAGTTATGGGTATAGAGAGAGTAGAGCAGTGGACTAAGCACACACCCCTGAGGTGCACCAGTGTTGATCGTCAGCAAGGAGGAGATATTATCACCAATCCGCACAGATTGTGGTCTTCCGGTTAGGAAGATTTTACTTAGTACTGTGAAAAATGGTTAAAATGAGAACCACATATAAATACTGTGTCGATAATGTGTGCAATTGACATTGTTAGGGACACATCTAGCGAGTAGAAGACCAAAGACTGGCAAGTATATATATAGTTTGTTTATGATGCTGTCAAACAATCAATTTGAAGTCAGCGTAAATAACACACACAAAGTGAAGGAGAAATGTATCAGGTTAGGCAGCATCACTGGAGAGGAATGAACAGTTGGCATTTCGGGGCAAGATCCTTCCAGAATCTTATGATTTACTGTCAGGATGTGTTATCACTGTTTGCTTAAGTGGCTGATCGTTCCTTTGTCTGTATTTGGTATTTAGCCAGGCCTTTGTAGTGTTCTCAATGTGGCATTTCTAAGAGCAGTGAGCTTCTGGTCTTGCGCTGGACTTTGTGGAAGATTGAGTACAGAGCACCACTGCTTGCTCGTTTATTGTCTAGTGAAATAGATATTGTGTACACATTTATTTTTGCATAGCTACTCAGTTAAGCTCGAAGGTTTGAATTCCAGTCCAGAAGCTCAACTCACTGTTGTATCAACTGAGCTTTGTATCCACGTGTCATTTAAACATGGCTTGTAAATATCACCAACTGAGCCACAGCTGGTAACCACAAAATTATAGCTACTAAAATGTTAATTCCAAACAATGCAGGAAGTTCTGGTCAGACTGCATCTGCAGGAAGACAAATAGAATTAAAGTTTCAGATTGTTGACCCGTCATCAGAATAGTAAAGGCAAAATAATCTTGTAAGGCTGCAGGGAGGGTGAGTTGGGGGGAATGTCTTTGAAAGGATGACCATGGGGGCTGCAGAAGATTATCTTGTGAGTGATTGAGAACAGTTAGCATGAGGTCATAGACAAACGAACATAGGAGTTGTACTCTGCAGAGCAGGCGGACATCCCTGGCAGGTCAGGTTTGGCATGTTCACTTCTCCAAGAGAAAGAAAAATAGGGTACAAAAAATAAGCAGAGTTCATGTCACAGAAGTTTTTCCTCTGAGTGTGAAACCCTTCAGTTAACTTTGTACCCCTCTTCCCCCAACCCTCAGTTTCAGTTCATTCCTATCAAAGCCATTAATAACATCCTATCTATTTGTGATATGTAGAATCTGTTTCTTTGTGACTTGTGTACACACAATTGACTGTACAGCTTTTGATTATCTTTGTGGTCATGGTTGGTAAATCATCATCAGATGTTTCTCTACATGCACCTGCACCAGAACCACCTGGTGTATCCTTGTCTTCCTCCCTCTTCTTTGTCATCATATTCCACTCCTCAGTAACATCTAAAATTATGGTGTATACGTTCACCATTTAGCTGTACCTCAACTTCAATTCTTATTCTATCTGCTGTCTCTAAACCATTAGAATATTCATCCCGTATTGAACAATGGAAGTTTCCTCCAACTACATATTGGAATATTGAAGCCATTGTTTTCCAACCCTTCCACAAACTACTCCCAGCTAGCCTACTCTCGAATTGCTCCCATAAACCAAACCAGTTTACGATGCTTGCCCCTTGCACTTCTCTCCACACTGCTGCCTGATCTACAGAAATATCTCCTATTTGCAGTTTGTATTTTCAGTATTATGGTATTTTGGATTATTTGCAACCAGAGTGTCATATTTGAGCCTGCTTGAGCTGCGTGCTACATATCTGTACGAATGCTAAGGACACCTAGTTCTACCTCTGCCTTATTTGGCCTTGCCTCAGCTCACCTGCTTCATGCTTTTGCATGTCTTTAGTTGTAACTATTCCAATGTACACTGCCTTTGTCGTAGCATGCAGAAACTCCTGTTCCTCATTCAGGAATTGAGTAAGATGGAGTCACTGGTTGAGTGATGTCAACCTTGAACTCACCATCAGCAAAACCAAGGAAATGGTTGTGGACTTCAGGAAGGGAACTCAGGTGAACACACATCAGTCCTAATTGAAGGGTCTGTGGTAGAGAGGCTGAGTAGTTTTTAAGTTCATGGGTGTCAGCATCTTTGTGAAACAATCCTGCACATAGATGCAACTATAACAAAAGGTATTCTAGCACCTCTAACTTATTAGAAGTTTAAGGAGGTTTTGCATGTTCTCAAAAGGTCTGCCAAATCTCTGCAGATGTACAGTGGAAAGCATTCTGCTAGTTTGCATTCTGGCCTAGTGTGGAAACTTCAATGTACAGGAATGCAAGAGTGTACAGAGAGTATTGGACTTGGTCAGTTCCAGCATGATACAGATCTCTCCACCATTGAGAACTTTTACAAGAGGTGATGTCTCAGACAGGTGACATTCATCATCAGAGACCTCCGTTATTCAGGACATGCCCGCTTGATACTGCCATCAGATTCTTAACCAACCTGAAAAAAAACACTACTACCAAGGACAATATTTTTCTCTTTCTGAATTCGCTCGATGCTGCAAGAGGAGTCCATTGGTCTTGGGTAAGGATTAATCAAAATGGTTTGTGGATTGGACTCAGTAGTTCACATTGTGTGTTTCTGGCTGCTCGTTTTTTGTTGCTATTTTATGTGATTTGGGTTGGGGTGGTGTTCTTCAGGGGGTCAGTATTGGGACTGCTGCTTTTCTCACTGTTTGTCAGTGATTTAGATAATGGAATTGATGGCTTTGCGGCAAAGTTTGTCGATGATACGAAGTTAGGTGGAGGGGTAGGTTGTGCTGAGGAAGCAATGCGATTGCAGCAGGACTTAGAAGAATGGGCAGAAAAGGGGCAGATGGAATACTGTGTTGGGAAATGTATGATAATGCATTTTGGTAACAGGAACAGTAGTACAGCCTATTATCTAAATGGGGAGAAGGTTTAAACATCAGAAGTGCAGAGGGACTTGGGAGTCCTCGTGCAAGACTTCCAGAAGGTTAATATACAGGTTGAGTCTGTGGTAAAGAAGGCAATGGCATTTATTTCAAGAGGGATAGAATATAAAAGCAGGGAGATGATGCTGAGCCTTTATAGGATACTAGTCAGGCCACACTTAGGCTACGTCCACACTAGACCGGATAATTTTGAAAACGCCGGTTTCGCATCAAAACGATAGGCGTCCACACCAGGCGTTTTTCAAAATACCTCCGTCCACATTAGAACGGATATTTGGGCGGATCTCCTCCTACTGAGCATGTGCAGGACACACAGAAAACAAGCGAAGAGGAAATGGTATACTTGGTGCGCGTTTGTCTAGTGAGACTAGAAAAATTTAAAAGGAAATTGCCAAACGAAAGACTTGGTGCGTGTCTGTCCAGAAACATTTCCTACAGCCATAGTCTCTTCACCGATGAAAGATACGACAGCTACAACTAAATGCAATAAAGCTTGTTACTGGGCAAAAGTGAAATTTGCTGTTACCTCATTTGTTTGCCTTTACTTTTGCCATGTCTTTGTGTATTATTTTGCTGTATTTAATATGTGCAATAAAACAAGTTACTGGGCAAAAGTGACAATTGCATCTATTGAATATTTGCACAAGCAATACATTAATAACGTTACACGAACGTGGCAGTGGACGAACCCAAGTGCAGAACATGGGCGCGGGGGGCAGAGTCGGGAGACGTTATTGCTGTAGCGAGCCTGGAATCGGTTTCCCGGAGAGTCTTTACCCAAAGTCTTGGGTTTGGAGAGAATTCAGGAGTGATGCTAGACTTAGAACTAACAGCCCTAAAAACCATGAAATGAGGTTACTCACACCAGAGTCAACCAGCGAACTGGCAGCTCCTTTTTTTTTGTTTTACGGCGGTTGGCAACCGGTTTTCAGTGCATTACCGCCACCTGCTAAACTTCTTGTGTTCCAACCAAATATGTCCTGGAGTTCTCTACTTTCGAACTATAAACTGGCAGCTCCTTGTGATCACAGGGTCTTTATCCTGCATTTTCTGATGGAAAGCAGGTGTGTGTAGTTAGTGGAACCTGGGAATGATTGGAAATTAAACGAGGGGATTGAAGCCCAATTTCTGAGGTAAATAGTAAGGTGAGGGATTGCCAGAAGGGACCGTGACAAATAAAGCGCCTTGTTGAGTGTATAAAACATGTCTGCATCAGTGTTATCTTGTATTTCCATACCATGTTACATTAGGCTGTTACACATCTATTGTCAGATGTTGTTGTTGTGGTGTTGGAGGTGAAATGCCGCTCTGCCGCCACCATTTGTTCTGGCACGTCATGACAGCGTTTTTAAAATTAACCGGTTACTCCGTACACACTACAATGGCCAACCGGCGTTTTCAGATTTAAACACTTTGGAGAGTGTTTTAGAAAAGCTCCGTTTTCGGGGGAGGAAAACACCGTTTCAGTGTGGACGGAGGGTCAAAACGAAGAGAAAAAGCTTTGGTTATGGATTTATCTGGTCTAGTGTGGACATAGCCTTAGAGTATTGTCAAGTTTTGGGCCCGATATCTCAAAGGATGTGTTGTCATTGGAGAGAGTCCAGAGGACGTTCACAAGGATGATTCCGGGAATGAAGAGATTACATATGAGGAGCATTTGGTAACTTTGGGCCTGTACTCACTGGAATTTAGAAGAATGCAGAGGGATCTCATTGAAACATACCAAATGTTGAAAGGACTAGATAGGATGGATGTAGAGAGGATGTTTCCTTTGGTGGAAGAATCCAGAACTAGATAGCGCAGCCTCATATTGAGGGGCGAACCTTTAGAACAGAAGTAAGGAGAATCTTTTTTAGCCAGAGAATAGTAAATCTGTGGAATGCTCTGCCACAGACTGCGATGGAGGCCAAGTCTGTTGGTATATTTAAGGCGGAAGTTGATCGTTTCCTGATAAGTCAGGACATTAAAGGATATGGCGAGAAGGCAGGTGTATGGGGTTGAGTGGGATCCGGGATCAGCAATAGTGGAATGGCAGAGCTGACTTGATGGGCTGAATGGCCTAATTCTGCTCCTATGTCTTATGGTCTTGTGTTATAGCCTGCAGATAGCAAGAGACGAGGCGCTGGATTGAACTGAATGGAGCCAAACTGAATATGCCTATACCCTTTTGATGTTTTTGTGATTTGGTGTTTTGTATTCTGTGCTTTTCGCTCTTTTTTCTCTTGCCATTTGCACATTGGAGGTTTGATGTTTTTCTTTAAGTGGGATCCGTGGTGTTCTTTGTTTCCTGGCTTTCTGTGGAAAGAGCAACCTCAGGGTAGTAAACTGTGTACGCACTTTGATAATATATTGTGTTTACTTTGACATGTAGGTAATGGATAGTTTTTATTAAATTAAGTCAGGTTGATAGATTCTTGATTAGTTTGGCATGAAGGGATATGGGGAGAAGGCAAGAGATTGGGGCTGAGAAGGAAAATAGATCAGATCAGCCAAATGGCCTAATTCTGCTCCTATGTCTTGGGGTCTTATGGAATTATTCCAGCATTGGAACAGTGCCTTCACCTGCTGAGGTGATAATCGCACGTGTTCTCTCTCATACACTCACTTGATCTTTCTGTCTGTCAGTTGTAATATTTGATCAAGGTTTATCATCTACTCTTCACCTCCTTAAGTGGTTGACCATCAGTTTTTTCCCCCCTTTCAAATCTTGGAAACGTTTCTTCCACATAAATAAATTGGAGTTCTAGTGGCTTCTGATATATCTTTTGGCCCATTTCATGACAAAGATAGTTATATGTAAAACACAAGAGATTCTGCAGATACTGGAAATATAGTGCAATACACAAAATGTTGGAGGAACTTTAAAATTTTAGATGTTTGGTATATGCAGGTACAGTATGTGGGGACTATCTGCACCATAGATTCATTTGTAAAACTCAGGATAAGTTGTGCTCAGAAGATTCTAGTTATTCTACATTTAGTATTGCACTCGGTTTACTGTTTGCATGGCCCTATCTAAAGGGTACGAGTCTTCTTTAAGAGAAGCCTTGCCGGTGCTGTCCTGAATTAGGTTGATATCAAATATGAGAGTTGAATTACAGTTGTGATGTTGCTGCACAATATTTAGTGTGGCTTTAGCAATGCTGAAGTTGCATAATAAAGGGAGATATTAAATGATAAAGTGTTACTTTTCTATGTGACAGAATGAGTGTAGGATGAAGGTATTCAGGATAATGCCCTGAATGACCACCAACTAAACAGTCTTGTTAATTTCATCCTACTAGTAATGGCTGCACCAACTATTTTCAGAATAAAAGGGTTAATTTGTTAGTTGCCAAAGAAGACGCAAGATGGTACGAGTACAGGTCAGTGGGAGTAGGCAGTTTAAATGGACTGGAGCAGACTAGATGAGCCAAATGGTCTGTTTCTCTGCTGTACTTTTCGATGATTCTATTGGTGCAAAGGTGAAAAATAAAAAAAAATGTCTTGACAATGCCAGATATTTTTGTTAGTATTCCTTGTATAATAATTAATCTTTCATTCTAATCAAGTTGACATGCTATTATTTAAGCTCTTCACTATCCACGTAAACAAAAAACCTCTTTTTCGATCATGTCTAGATTGGAGTACAATTTATATTTGAAATTGTTGATTGTTGGAATTTTATTCGGGAGCTATCCTTGTGACATTACTGACATTTAAGTACTGCTGCACTGAACATTGCATTGGTTTTATGAATGATAGTTTCATTGTTCATGCTTTGCCCCAATTTTTAGATTTAAAAGGATGTTTATTTGGTTGCTGTTTGTCTGACATACTGAAATTAGAATATTTACTCTGTACTGAAAGGTGAATTATCAGAAAAGTTAAGACTGAAATGATTATACATCTGATATTTATGATTTGGTGATGAGACTATTTTGAAATCTGCAAGTTTAAAAATTGAAGAAGATATTAGTTATTGGAATTGTAGCGATCTTTTCTGCTTCTTTGCTGCCAAGCATCAGTTCTGAACATCCCAAAGTTTATTGCGACATTGAAGTATGTATGGGTTGCTTGAAGCAAACTAAACCATCAAATTGTGTACAACCAGCTCCCATAAACAAGGTGCAATAATAACCAAATAATGTCATTTATTGATTCTCATTGTGGGATGAATGTTGGCCAGAACATCGGGGGTAACTTGAGCTCATTGAAATAGTGAATAAGACAATAACAGAAATAGAAAAAGACAATAACAGTCAAGTCTCATCTGAAAGACCTTGGGAGGAAAGCGAATAAGGAAGTACTGGGGAGAGAGAGTTATTGAGAACTTGCAGAGATAAAGATAAGCAGGAGTACAAAATAAACAAAAATGCAATTATAGTGCTGTAAAACTATCCAAGTGGCTGGCCAAATTAGAATAGGGGGCTAGGGTGGTGAAGCAATAATGTTATAGTACATTTGTATAAAGCATAATTATGCTATGATTAGAATACTGAGTGCAGATTTGGGCTGATTAGTATGAGAGAACGTCCATTGTAGACTAAGCAAACTGATGCATGGTTTTGGTTGAAACTAGATGCTTTCCACCCAGTGGAGAAAAGCATTACTTGAATTTAAATACAAACAATGAAAAAATTTTATGAGTATTACGAGAGACTATGCGTTCTGTTTAGGGTGTCAGTGACTTCAAAATATTTACACCAATGAGGTGGGAGAATAATACGTTTTTTCATTATAATAATCTGCGGAACACTTTGCTTCTAAATAGTCAAGAAAGAGAATAAACAGTCAATGTTTCAGACTGACAAGGAAGGATGGGGAGAGGAGAAAGAGGTAAGCTGGAAGGTGATAGGTGAAGCCAGGTGGGTGGGAAAGGTCAAGGACTGGAGAAGAAAGAATTATAGAGGAGACTGGACAATAGGAGAAAGGGAAGGAGGAGGGGACCCGGGGGAAGTAATAGGCAGGTGAGAAGAAGTGAAAGGTCAGAGTGGGGAATAGAGGGGGAGGGGGAAATCTGTTCACCAGAAGTAGAAATTGATATTCATACCATCAGGTTGGAGGGTACCAGATTTCTCAGTGCTGAAGAAAGGTCTTGGTCTGAAACTTTGACTGTTTACTCTTTTCCATAGATGCTGCCTGACCTCCAGCATTTTGTGTGCGAGTGAGTGAGTCTAATTGGTGCTCTGTTTGGTGGGGGTGGGGGGGGGCCATGGTGAGGGATGAAAAGTCTCTTGGAATTGCTCTACTCCCAACTGGCAGAAGATGCCTACAACCTTGCCTCATCTGGTAAATCTAACAATGTCCATCCCGTCAGTGCCCCATATGCTTGTTCATAGGTATGGGTGTCTGTAGGTTCACTGAAACCCAGGAAGGATCTCTTCATGCTGAGGATCATGTTGAAACCAAATGTTGCTACTGCAGCGGTTCTGCTTGGAAAGATCACAGTTCAGAATCTTTTTGTAGCTGGAACCTAATCACTGTATTCCTTAAAGGCAGGGGTTCTTAACCTTTTTTATGCCCTGGACCCTTTTTGCAGTTCGGTGAAGCCTGTGGACCCCTTCTCAGAATGAAGTGTTTAAACTTATCAAATAAAATACATAGGATTGCAAAAGAAACCTATTATCTTGAACGCAAACAACAGGAATTCTGCAGATGCTGGAAATTCAAGCAACACACATCAAAGTTGCTGGAAATTCAAGCAACACACATCAAAGTTGCTGGTGAACGCAGCAGGCCAAGCAGCATCTATAGGAAGAGGCGCAGTCGACGTTTCAGGCCGAGACCCTTCGTCAGACAAAGGGTCTCGGCCTGAAACGTCGACTGCGCCTCTTCCTATAGATGCTGCTTGGCCTGCTGCGTTCACCAGCAACTTTGATGTGTGTTGCTATTATCTTGAAATACAGTTATCAAAATATTAAAAACACATGTATTATATAATATGTGCTTCTTTATTAACACATTAAATAACAGAACTATACATTTAAGATATAGGCAAGTTAAAATTAAATCTTATTATTTAAAGGCAGTTGTTGCTGAGCATGTGGAAGAACATTAAACTGCCAATGAAGTTGTAAATTTTTGTTCCCATCCAAATTCACAGACCTTCTGGAATCCATCGATGGATCGCTGAGGTGTCTGTGGACCCCAGGTTCAGAACCCTGCTCAGAGGTTTCTCTGATGAATTGTTTGAGAAAGCAACATTAGCAGAATTGGAGTCCGAGACTGCCGTTCCTGTAAACTGGAACAAAACAACAGCATGTCGGCCAGTATCTGTGGAGACAGAAGGATGGTTGATATTTTGGGTCAAGATCCTGTATTAGGGAACATCAGTGGATTGAATTGCTTGGTATAGCGAATGAAGGCAAAGATGCTTCCTGAGTCATAGTCATACTCATACTTTATTGATCCCGAGGGAAATTGATTTTCGTTACAGTTACACCATAAATAATTAAATAGTAATAAAACCATAAATAGTTAAATAGTAATATGTAAATTATGCCAGGAAATAAGTCCAGGAGCAGCCTATTGGCTCAGGGTGTCTGTCCCTCCAAGGGAGGAGTTGTAAAGTTTGATGGCCACAGGCAGGAATGACTTCCTATGACGCTCTGTGTTGCATCTCGGTGGAATGAGTCTCTGGCTGAATGTACTCCTGTGCCCAACCAGTACATTATGCAGTGGATGGGAGACATTGTCCAAGATGGCATGCAACTTGGACAGCATCCTCTTCTCAGACACCACCGTGAGAGAGTCCAGTTCCATCCCCACAACATCACTGGCCTTATGAATGAGTTTGCTGATTCTGTTGGTGTCTGCTACCCTCAGCCTGCTGCCCCAGCACACAACAGCAAACATGATCGCACCGGCCACCATAGACTCGTAGAACATCCTCAGCATCGTCCGACAGATGTTAAAGGACCTCAGTCTCCTCAGGAAATAGAGACGGCTCTGACCCTTCTTGTAGACAGCCTCAGTGTTCTTTGACCACTCCAGTTTATTGTCAGTTCGTATCCCCAGGTATTTGTAATCCTCCACCATGTCCACACTGACCCCCTGGATGGAAACAGGGGTCACCGGTGCCTTAGCTCTCCTCAGGTCTACCACCAGCTCCTTAGTCTTTTTCACATTAAGCTGCAGATAATTCTGCTCACACCATGTGACAAAGTTTCCTATTGTAGCCCTGTACTCAGCCTCATCTCCCTTGCTGATGCATCCAACTATGGCAGAGTCATCAGAAAACTTCTGAAGATGACAAGACTCTGTGCAGTAGTTGAAATCTGAGGTGTAAATGGTGAAGAGAAAGGGAGACAAGACAGTCCCCTGTGGAGCCCCAGTGCTGCTGATCACTCTGTTGGACACAGTGTTGCAGGCACACGTACTGTGGTCTGCCAGTCAGGTAATCAAGAATCCATGACACCGGGAAAGCATCCACCTGCATCACTGTCAGCTTCTCCCCTAGCAGAGCAGGGCGGATGGTGTTGAACGCACTGGAGAAGTCAAAAAAAAACATGACCCTCACAGTGCTCGCTGGCTTGTCCAGGTGGGCGTAGACACGGTTCAGCAGGTAGACGATGGCATCCTCAACTCCAAGTCGGGGCTGGTAGGCGAACTGGAGGGGATCTAAGTGTGGCCTGACCATAGGCTGGAGCAGCTCCAGAACAAGTCTCTCCAGGGTCTTCATGAAGTGGGAGGTCAATGCCACCGGTCTGTAGTCATTGAGGCCACTGGGGCGCGGCGTCTTCGGCACAGGGACGAGGCAGGACGTGAGTGTGTGACTGTGTATGGTACAAGTAAAGTAGATCTTTGGAGGAGAGGAAAACTTGCACAGTCCAATGAGTTGCAAGGCCTATTCCTTGAAAATTTATCTTCTCTGGTTTTATGTTTTCATTGGTGACTGTTGAACTTCAGTATGAATTTATGATTAAAGTTTGACTACAGGCTGAGTTTCTCCAGCTCCTCTAAACCTAAATTTAGGTTGACATCAGGATCTAGATGGTAACTTTGTGATGTCAAGCTAGTTTAGTGATGGATAACTTCCACATTTAAAATGCGTTTTGCTATTTTTGCATGGGTGTGTTGCGCAGCGGAGGAGATTGGAGAACTGGGTGATTTGACCACAAGAGGAAGGAATGCACCACCTCACAAGCTACACTCTTATCCATCCCATTACCCACCTCCTGCCCCACCTTTAGATAGATCTGCAGTTTGAATATTGGGCCTGTTCGCCACTGTAAAACAAAACTAGAATGGAAGCAAGTCATTCTCAGTCCTGAGGGACTGCTTCAGAGTGTTGCGTGCCTTGTATATTCTTGTGTTTTGCCAAGCAAAGTCAGGTTTATTGTTACTGCCTTGAAATGAAATATGTTGTTCTCCGGCAGCAGACAGTTCAAAAACATAAACTTACTATAAATTACAAAATAAACACTAATAAAATAATTACAACTGGTTTATTTGGCTCTGCTTTCCCTTTTCTTGTTTGTTCATGTTGGTCTCATGGAGATCTCGATGCAGTATACATTAAGTGAGAACATTCATATTAACTATGTTGAAGCTTTACCTGTCTAACCTGGTTTTCACTGTAGTGACTGCTCTGTTGTGGTTCAGACTATCAGCACGATTAATATGATCCGAAACACGTACAAATGATTCCTGTTACAAGTATAAAGTTACAACTTAGTTTTCAGTTTCCCTTGCCGAACACATGCAGCATGAGTAGGGTTTTTCATTAACAACTCATCAATGTTCACAAATAAAACTTACTTTGGGATAATAAGATCTGTCATTACCAACAGATGGAAAAACCAGGAGTTGAGCCATAAACGTGAGAAAGTCTGCAGATGCTGGAAGCTGAAAGGAACATACATAAAAAAGCTGGAGGAACTCAGCAGAACAAGCAGCATCTATGGAAATAAATGGTTGGTGCTTTGGGCTGAGACCCTTCTTCAGGACTGCCCTGCTGAGTTCTTCCAGCATTTTATGTGTGTTGCTTAAGAGTTAAGCCTTATTCTTTTTCTCTATTTTTAATTTTGGGTTGTTTAGTGTTATATTAAAAATATTGCTAAGTATCACATTCCACAAAATTGTTCCTATGTAAGGAAAGTACTAATTTACAATTTACTATAATGAATTCCAGAGTCCCGAAAAAGGGTCTCAGCCTGAAACATCGACACTGTTTATTCATTTCCTGATACTTAAGCTTACATTCCAGCGAATTACTGAAAGGATTGGTAAATGGAAAAATATTAAGAGTTCCGTCTGGTCTGGAGGGAAGTATCTTTAACTTGTTAGAACGATGAAATTTCTAAATGCTGCTGGTACAGAGCTAGGGTAAAAGAGCCTACTGAGGCTCAAAATGTGTCACAGCTGAAAATGTTTGTAAATGACTGGTTGCAATAAATCTGTCCTGCATGGTAATCTGAATTTAAATAGACATAACTAAATAATATCACAAATCACATTACAACAATAAACAACTCACTTCCCTTATTCACACATTTTGACCTGAAATGTCGACTGAGTTTCTCCAGCATTTTGTGTGGTTTCTTTAAATTAAACCGAAGCCTTTAAAAATTATAGCATATTAAATTTGCATTAATCTGTGAATAAGGGAAGTGAATTGTTTATTGTTGCAATGTGATTTGTGATATTTTTTAGTTATGTTTATTTAAGTTCTGATTACCATGCAGGAATCAGAATCAGGTTTATTATCACCGGCATGTGATGTGAAATTTGTTAACTTAGCTGCAGCAGTTCAATGCAATACGTAATCTAGCAAAGAGAAAAAAATAAATAAACTAAAACATAATAAATAAGTAAATTATGTGTATTGAATAGATTAAACAAAATGTGCAAGAACAGAAATACTGTATATTTTGAAATAAAGTGAGGTAGTGTCCAAAGCTTCAATGTCCATTCAAGAATTGGATGGCAGAGGGGAAGAAGCTGTTCCTGAATTGCTGAGTGTGTGTCTTCAGGCTTCTGTACCTCCTACCTGATGTTTCTCCTAACAGTGAGAAAAGGGCATGCCCAGGGTGCTGGAGGTCCTTAATAATGGACGCTGCCTTTCTGAGACACCACTCCCTAAAGATGTCCTGGGTACTTTGTAGGTTAGTGCCCAAGATGGAGCTGACTAGATTTACAACCTTCTGCAGCTTCTTTCAGTCCTGTGCAGTAGCCCTTCCATACCAGACAGTGATGCAGCCTGTCAGAATGCTCTCCATGGTAGAACTATATAAGTTTTTGAGTATATTTGTTGACAGGTTTATTGCAAACAGCCATTTACAGACATTTTCAGCTTTGACATATCTCAAGCCTCAGCAGACTCTTTTACCCTAACTGTGTACCAGTAGCATTTTGAAATGTCATACTTCTAACACATATTTCCCTCCAGATCAGATGGAACTCTTAATTTTTTCCATTTACCAATCCTTTTAGTAATTTGCTGGCTGTAAGCTTAAGTATAGGGATGGCCCCATGATTAGCCACTGCTGCGACCTCCTGTTCGAAAAAAGAATAATTAAACCTGGTAATTGCAAGCTAGTCAGTTTAACAACAATGATGATAGTTTAAAAATGATGAACTGGGAGAAATTAACAGTCACTGGACCTATGGACTAACAAAGGGCTAATTATCTGTGGGAAAAATTTTGTTTCTTTCTTTTGGCAAACAGTTGCTGTGACCTGTGGGTTTTTAAGAGGTGTACAATAGAGCAGCTTATTAAGAAAATTTAAGCTCATGGGTATAGGCTTAAGTGAATTGCAAGATTGCAAAATGCAAATGCAAGAAGTATCGTAGGAAAAGCAGATGAGTCTAAGGCATGGATCAACACCTGGAATTATGATATTGTAGTCATTAGTGAGACTTGGTTGCAGGAGGGGCAAGACTGACACTTCAATATTCTGGGGTTCCATTGTTTTAGATGTGACAGAGCAAGAGGGATTAAAGAAGGAGGAGTGGCATTACTCGTCAGGGATAGTGTCACGATGGTGCTCAGTCAGAATAAACTGAAGAATTCATAAGGGTGGAACTGGGAAATAAGAAAGGTATGATCATGTTAATGGGGCTATATTACAGACCATCCAATAGTCCGAGGGATTTGGAGGAACAAATTTGCAAGAGAGATCAGTGTTGCAAGAAACATAAGGTTGTTCTGGTAGGTGATTTTAACTTTCGACATATTGACTGGGACTCCCATACTATAAAAGGACTAGATGGGATAGAGTGTCTCAAATGTGTTCAGGAAAGTTTTCTTAATCAGTACATAGAAGTCCCAATGGGAGAGTGTTGATCTGCTATTAGGGAATGAGAGGGCAGGTGACAGAAGTTTGTGTATGGGAATACTTTGCATCTAGTGATCACAATGCCATTAGCTTCAAAGTAAATATGCAAAGAGATAGATCTGGTTTGCAGGTTGAGATTCTAAATTGAAAAAGACCAATTCTGATGGTAACAGAAAAGATCTGGCAAGTGTAGACTGGGACAGGCTGTTTCTGGCAAAGGTGTACTTGGTAAGTGGGAGGCCTTCAGTGATTAAAATTTTGAGAGTATAAAGTTTGTATGTGCCTGTCAGAATAAAAGGTTAAGATAACAAAAGTAGGGAACCTGGTTTTCAAGAGATATTGAGGCCCTGGTTAAGGAAAAAAAGGAGGTGCAAAGCAGGTATAGACAGGTAGGAACACATAACACATACTTGTGCAGTATAGGAAATACAAGAGAACACTTAAGACTGAAACAGTAGGCTAAAGGAAGGCATGAGGTTGCCCTAACAGATAAGGTGAAGGAGAATCCTAAGGGATTTTACAGATCTGTTAAGAGCAAAAGGATTGCAAGAGACAAAATTGGTCCTCTGGAAGATGAGAAGGGTAATCCATGTGTGGAACCAAAAGAGATGGGGGAAATCTTAAATGAATTGTTTACATCTGTACTTACTTAGGAGACAGACACAAAGTCTATAGAAGTGAGGAAAAGTGTCATCAACCCTATACAGACTGCAGAGGAGGAGATATTTGCTGTCCTGAGGCAAATTAGGGTGGATAAATCCCCAGAGCCTGACAAGGTGTTCCCTCGGACCCTGTGGGAGGCAAGTGCAGAAATTGCCTGTGCCCTAGCAGAGATATTTAAATCATCCTTAGCAATGGATTACGTACCAGAGGACTGGAGGATAGCCAGTGTTCTTCCGCTGTTTAAGAAACGCTCCGAAACTAAACCAGGGAGTTATTGGCTGGTGAGCCTGACGACATCAGTTGTGGGAAAGTTATTGGAAGGTATTTTGAGGATTGGATATACAAGTTGGATAGACATGGACTGATTAAGGATAGGCAGCATGGGATCATGTGTGGTAGGTTATGGCTAACCAATCTTGTAGGGTTTTTCAAGAAAGTTACCAGGAAAGTGGATGAAGACAAGGTAGTGGATGTTGTCTACATGGACTTTAGCAAGGCATTTGACGAGGCCCCGCATGGGAAGTTGGTCAAGAATGTTCAGTTGCTCAGCATTTAAGATGAGGTAGTAAATTGGATTAGACATTGGCGTTGTGGGAGAAGTCAGAGAGTGGCCATAGATGGTTACATCTATGACTGGAGACCTGTGACTAGTGGAGTGCTGCAGGGATTGATGTTGGGTCCATTGTTGTTTGTCATCTGTATCAATGATCTGGATGATGTGGTTAATTGGATCAGCAAATTTGTGGATGACACAAAGATTGGGTGTGAAGTGGAGAGTGAGAAAGACTATCGTGGCTTGCAGAGGGATCTGGACCAGCTGGAAAAATGAGCTGAAAAATGACAGATGGAATTTAATCCAGACAAGTGTGAGGTGTTGTACTCCTGTAGGATCAACCAGTGTAGGTCTGACACAGTGAACGATTGGGCACTGAGGAATGCAGTAGAACAAAGGGATCTGGGAATACAAATCCATAAATTCATTGAAAATGGCATCACAGATAGATAGGTCGTAAAGAAAACTTTTGGCACATTGGCTTTCATGAATCAAAGTATTGAATACAGGAAATGGAATGTTATGTTGAAGTTGTATAAGACATTCTTTGATGAGGCGTAATTTGGAGTATTGTGTGTAGTTTTGGTCATCTATTACAGAAAAGATATAAATAAGGTTGAAAGAGTACAGAAAAAAATTTCAAGGATGTTGCTGGATCTGGAGGACATAAGTTATTAGGAAAGATTGGATAGATCAGGACTTTATTCCTTAGAACATAGAAGATTGAGGGGAGATTTGATAGAGGTTTATGAGCGGTATAGATAGGGTATTAAGTTATGAGGGGTATACATAGGGTAAATGCAAGCAGGCTTTTTCCACTAGGTTAGGTGGGACTACAACTAGAGGTCATGGGTTGAGGATGAAAGGTGAAAAGTTTAAGGGGAACATGAGGGGAAACTTCTTCACTCAGAGTGTGGAACGAGCTGCCAGTGCAAGTGCATGCAAGCTCGAAATTTGCGTAGTAGGAATATAGAGGGCTATGATTGCGGTGCAGGTCAATGGGAGTCATCATCATCAGGTGTTGTGCCCAGTTTGAGCTTTGACTGCCATGACCCATTGACATACCCCGTGACAGGTTAAAGAACCAGCAGAGATGGAAAACACTTTGGCATCCAGTATTGCTATTAACTAATAATATTTATTAGTAACTACGCAATACAGTAATATAAATGTAGATAAATCAAACAGGTTAGCAATGATTATATATAAGTAAGTAAATCAGTAAGTGTGGAAAATATATATGAAACCCAAGCTTCTTCAAGTCTAGGGGTAAATTAAAAAAAAAGATAGTCTTATGATGATGAGTAAAGTTCAGTTCAGTTTGTGGTGTTGAGTTGAGTAGTGATGGAGAGAGAGAGAGAGGGAGAGATTTAAGTCTTCAGGTGAGATGACGCTGTCGATCTTCCCATTGTCCTCCGAAATACTTTAAAAGTCACCGACTGTGACCACAACAAAGGGGACCGGTTGTCTGTGGTGGAGCTATCAACCAGGCAAGGGTGGACACATGGACAACTCCCCACAAGTCAATCCCTTTTCTCACTGCAAGGGCCACTGATCGATCCTCCAAAAAACCCACTTTTTCTGTGGGCACAACAAAGCTCATTCAGTGTCCAAAAACATGTGCCTGAGGTCTATATCATCTGACCTCCTATTTATTGCACCGTACTGAGTACAAACTGTCATTCAAATAACTCCTCCTTCCTTTGTCTGTGTAAGAAATGTACAAGCAGGCAAATGTCCTTAGAAGCTGCTGAAAAATCATAACATTGATCGTCCATCAAATAATGCCGCCCTCGGTCACCATAGCGACTTACGAGCTGCTCGGTGCCCTCTTCCTCCAAACTCAGCAGAAATCCAAAAGTTAGTTCTTTATCGTTCCTTAAAGTGACAGTCCACAGGAAATATGAACCTTAGGGGTTCATACCACCATTTCAAAGCAGTCTTTGTCTCTCTCTCTCTTTTCAAAAGCACAGTTCATAGGGGTAATCGAGCACAGTTCATAGGGGTAATTCAGGACCCCGTTACACCCACACACTCCTGTTTCGGGTCAAGTGGATCAATTCATTGGTATTCATTTCCAGTTCTCTGGCTGCTGTCTCCATCATCATTTGTCTTTGTCTTCCTCTTGCTTTCTTCCCTTCAATCTTTCCCATAATTACCGTGCATTCTAACTCCTCTTTCCTAATCACATATCCAATGAAGTTACATTGCCTTTTCATGATCTCATAAATTATTTCTCTTTTTGTGTTTGCTCTTTTCATGACATCCTTGTTAGATATTCGTTTTGTCCATGATATTCTTTGCATCCGCCTCAAAAACCACATCTCTGCTGCTACAATTCGTTTCCTCATGTTACTAGATATTATCCAACATTCTGAGCCATATAACATAACTGGATAAACATAACATTTCAGTACTCTGAGGCGGGTTGTCATGCCTATTTTAGTATTGGTCAGTATCCTCTTCATTCTTGTAAAGGTGTCTTTTGCCATCCCTATTCTTCTTTTAATGTCCAAGTTGCACCTGCCATCTGATGTCACCCATCTTCCTAAGTAGCAAAAGTTCTGTACTTGTTTTATGTCTTCCCCGTTTATTCTCAGCCTGCAGATAGGATTCTCCTTCTTTTTGGATATCACCATACATTCTGTCTTTTTGCAATTGATAGATGACCCACTTTTGCACTTTCTTCAACAATTATATCAATTAAGTTTTGTAGTTCTTTCTCTGTACTTGCAATTAACACAATGTCAAAAGGATATCTGAAATTATTGATGTTTTCACCGCCAACTTTGATTCCCAAGATGTCTCTTATTTTTTTGTAATATTGTTTCACTGTACACATTAAACAAATCGGGGAGAAAACACACTCTTATCTAACGCCCCTCTTGATTTTCGTAAACTGACTCACTTCTCCATCTATTCTTACAGCGGCAGTTTGTTCCCAGTACAGATTTCTGATTAGGCGGAGGTCTTTCGAATCTAGATCTAGAGTTTTCTGTAATATTTCAAATAACTTACTGTGCTTCACTTTATCAAATGCTTTTGTGCAGTCGATAAAACAAACAAACAAATCACTGGGAGTAGGCAGCTTAAATAATTTGGTGTGGACTACATAGGCCAAAGGGCCTGTTTCTGTGATGTACTTTATGACCCTATAACTAATTGAGAAGAAACCTCTGCAGCCGGTAGGAAGCCATTTAGTTCATATCAAAAACACTGTGAGAAGGACAGTTTTAAAGGACTTGTGAGGGTTTTTTAAAAATTGAGTACGGCTGGCATCTGAAATACTCTTCCAGAGGAGGAGGTGGAATCAGTTACAGTCTCTACATTGAAAGGGCATTTACAAGTATTTGAATACAGATATTTGAATAGGCAAGACATAGAAGGATATATGCCTAATACAGGCAAATGTGATTACTGTAGATAGGATAGAAGGTTAGCATGGCTGTGCTGGGCAAAAAGACCCATTTCTGTGCTGTATAACTATATGACCAATCTCAGATCTCTGCAAAAACATTTACTGCCTCCCATTCCTAGTTTTTTATCTGCAGTTTTGCAATTCTTTCTTCCTTAAATATCCCATCCAAATCTGAAAGCCACACTTCAATCTGCAACACACACAAAATGTTGGAGGAACTCAGCAGGCGAGACAGCATCTATGGAAAAGAGTACAGTCGATGTTGCGGGCCAAGATCTTCATCAGGACTGGAGAAAAAAGATAAGGAGTGAGAGTTAGAAGGTGGGGGAGGACAGGAAAAAACGCAAGGTGAAACTGGAGGTGGGGAGGGTGAAGTAAAGAGCTGGAAACTTGATTGGCTGGAGAAGGGGGGATCTGATAGGAGAGAACAGAAGGCCATGGAAGAAAGAAAAGGGGGAGGAACGCCAGAGGGAATTGATGGGCAGGTAAGGAGATAAGGTGAGAGAGGGAAATGGGAATAGGGAATGGTGAAGGGGAGGGGGCATTACTGGAAGTTCAAGAAATCTATGTTCATACCATCAGGTTGGAGGCTACCCAGATGGAATATAAGATGTTGCTCTTCCAACCTGAGTGTGGCCTCATCACGACAGTAGAGGAGGCCATGGACTGATATGTCAGAATGAGAATAGGAAGTGGAAGTAAAATGAGTGGTCACTGGGAGATCCCAATTTTTCTGGCAGATGGAGTGTAGGTGCTCGGCGAAGTGGTCTCCCAATCTAGTTTGGGTCTCACTGATATACAGGAGGCCACACCAGGAGCACCAGATACAGTAGATGACCTGAACAGACTCATGGGTGAAGTGTCTTACCAGAAGGACTCTTTGGGTCCTTGAATGATAGTGAGGGAGGAGCTGCTGAGGCAGGTGTAGCACTTGTTCTGCCTGCAAAGATAGGTGCCAGGAAGGAGATCAGTGAGGCAGAATGAATGGACAAGGGAGTTGTGAAAGGAGTGATCCCTCAAGAAAGCTGAAAGTAGTGGTAGTTGTGGGGGGGGGAAGGGAAAGATATACTTGGAGTTAGGTTGGAGATGGTGGAAGTTATGGAGAATTATGTGCTGGATGCAAAAGCTGGTGGGGTGGTTGGTGAGGACAAGGGGAACCCTATCCTTGGAGGGGTGGCGGGAGGATGGGATGAGGACGGATGTGTGCACAATGGAAGAGATGTGGTTGAGGGCAGCGTTGATGGTGGAGGAAGGGAAGCTTGTTTCTTTGAAGAAGGAGGACATCTTCATTTTGGAATGAAAAGCCTCATCCTGAGAGCAGATGCGGTGGAGATGGAGGAATTGAGAGATGGAGATGGCATTTTTTCAAGTAACGGGGTAGTAACAGGGTGGAAAGAGGTACAGTTCAGGTTAGGTAGCTGTGAGAGTCAATGGGTTTATAATAGACATCTGTAGATAAGCAGTCTCCAGAGATGGAGAGAGCAAGAAAGGGGAGGGAGTTGTTGGAAATGGACCAGGTAAATTTCAAGTCAAGTCACTTTTTATTGTCATTTCGACCATAACTGCTGGTACAGTACACAGTAAAAACGAGACAACGTTTTTCAGGACCATGGTGCTACATGAAATAAAACAAAAATGACACTGAACTACGTAAAACAACACAAAAATTACACCAGACTACAGACCTACCCAGGACTGCATAAAGTGCACAAAACAGTGCAGGCTCTACAGTAAATAATAAACAAGACAATAGGCACAGTAGAGGGCAGTAGGTTGGTGTCAGTCCAGGTTCTGGGTATTGAGGAGTCTGATGACTTTAGGGAAGAAACTGTTACATAGTCTGGTCGTAAGAGCCCGAGTGCTTCGGTGCCTTTTGCCAGATGGCAGGAGGGAGAAGAGTTTGTATGAGGGGTGCGTGGGGTCCTTCATAATGCTGTTTGCTTTACGAATGCAGCATGTGGTGTAAATGTCTATAATGGCGGGAAGAGAGACCACGATAATCTCAGCTGACCTCACTATCTGCTGCAGGGTCTTGCGATCTGAGATGGTGCAATTTCCGAACTAGGCAATGAGGTAGTTGCTCAGGATGCTCTCAATACAACCTCTGTAGAATGTGGTGAGGATGGTGGGGTGGGAGATGGACTTTTTTCAGCCTTCGCAGAAAGTAGAGACGCTGCTGGGGTTTCTTTGCTATGGAGCTGGTGTTGAGGGACCAGGTGAGATTCTCCGCCAGGTGAACACCAAGAAATTTGTTGCTCTTAACGATCTCTACGGAGGAGGAGTCAACGTTCAGCGGAGAGTGGTTGCTCCGTGTCCTCCTGAAGTCAACAACCATCTCTTTTGTTTTGTTCACAATCAGAGACAGGTTGTTGGCTCTGCACCAGTCCGTTAGCCGCTGCACCCCCTCTCTGTATGCTGACTCATCGTTCTTGCTGATGAGACCCACCACGGTCGTGTCATTGGCGAACTTGATGATGTGGTTGGAGCTGTGTGTGGCAGCACAGTCGTGGGTCAGCAGAGTGAACAGCAGCGGACTGAGCACACAGCCCGGAAGTTGGAGGCAATGTTGATGAAGTTGATGAGCTCTGCATGGGTGCAGGAAGCACACAAATGCAGTCATCAATGTAGAGTAGGAAAAGTTGGGGAGCGACACCAGTGTAGCCCTGGAAAATGTGTATTCCACGTAGCTGAAAAAAAGGCAGGCCTAGTTGGGATCCATGTGAATACCCATGGCCACATCTATTGTTTGAAGGAAGTGGGAAGAGCCAAAGGATAAATTATTGAGAGTGAGGACAAGTTCCGCCAGACAGATGAGAGTGGTGGTGGAGGGGAACTGGTTGGGTCTGATGTCCAGAGAGCTTTGAGGCTTTCCTGGTGGGGGATGGAGGCTTATAGGGACTAGACCTATAAGATGCTCGGGATCTGCATCTGCATCTACGTTTCATTACATTATAACTTATTGCTTGAAATGGTTTACCCTCCCAACACTTTTATTTCTTGTAATCATTGTAAATCTAGTTCTTAACCACTCCATTAAAGGAAATGGTTTATCTTACTCATTTTTAGATGCTTGCCAATTTTGGTTTTCAGGCAGATGAGGCTCGTCAGCTGTGGTTGGGAGCTCATTTCGGAGAAGGAAAACTCTGATCTCAAACCAATGATGCCTTGCTGCTATACCCACTCATGGGGAAGGCTTTGGGAGTAAACCTTGAGGAAAAATCTGGAATTAGAGTCCCTAAGGCAATCCTACGTTGAGTTCAATGCTTGTGTACTGATATGCATATCATGTAGACAACTGGCGCATGGCCAAGTGGTTAAGGCGTCGGTCTAGTGATCTGAAGGTCAATAGTTCGAGCCTCAGCGGAGGCAGTGTGTTGTGTCCTTGAGCAAGGCACTTAACCACACATTGCTCTGCGATAACACTGGTGCCAAGCTGTATCGGCTCTAGTGCCCTTACCGTGGACAACATCGGTGGCATGGAGAGGGGAGACATGCAGCATGGGCAACTGCCGGTCTTCCATACAACCTTGCCCAGGCTTTCGCCCTGGAAAACTTCAAAGGCGCAAATCCATGGTTTCACGAGACCAACGGATACCTATATAAAGACAACTGGGATGCAACATCTATGGTTTACACTGACCGCTGGAAGGCTTCCAATGATTTTGATTGGTGGACGTAGAACTGCACAGATATTTCAGCACACTAAGATTTGGAGATGACCTGCAAGTTGGAAATATCTTAAACTATGGTGAAGATGCTAATAAACAGGCTAATTATGCAAGAAAAGGTCTCTGGGGATGGTTTGGGGATGTTTTCATACACACAGTTTTTTTAAAAACATGACTCATCTTAAGGTACAGTGGGGAAGGAAGCATTTTGACTATCTGACTCAGCATCACTTCTTCCAGAGAACTCTTATTTATTCGATCTTTCCTCCTGCCCCTGAATTTTTCTCCAAGCATTTACCCAATCTCCCTTTGAAAGCTCCTGTCCACAATGCTTCTCAAATTATCATCATTCATCAGGTATACAAGTTTGTCCTCACATCGCTTCTGATTCTTTTGTCAATCATTTTATACCTGCTTCTCCCTCTAGATCTACCAAGCAATTAAAGCATGCTTTAAATGCTTGGAGAAAAATTCAGGGGCAGGAGGAAAGATCGAATAAAAACTGTGTGTAAGAAAACTCCCCACATAAGGTGGTGCAGCTCATAGTGCTCCTGCTTCACAGCTCGAGCAGCCCAGGTTTGACCCCAACCTCTGGTCTGGAGTTCACAGAAGCTCCCTATGATTGCATGGGTTTTCCCAGGATCTTTATGGTCTTCCCACATCCCAAGGACTTACAGATTGGTAGGTAAATTGTGTAAAGATCTGGTTTCGATAATTTTTTAAAAGTTTGCTAGTAGGTTTCAGAAGCAGAATCTTAATGCAAAGATCATTGCAAGAGGCCCAGCAATCTTCTCCCTTGCTTTTCACAGTAGCCTGGGGTATATCTCATCTGATCCCGGTGATTTATTTAACTTAATGCTTTTCAAAAGCTCCAGCGCATCCTCTTTCTTAATGTCTGTATGCTCAAGCATTTCAGTCGGCTGTAAGTCATCCCCACAATTGGGTGAATACTGAAACAAAGTATTTATTAAGTACCTCTGCTACCTCCTCTGACTCCTTGCACATGTTTCCACTACCGCAACTGATTGGTCCTATTCTCACACGGCTCATCCTCTTGCTCTTCACATACTGTACTTGTCGAATGCCTTGGGGTTTCCTTGATCCTGCTCACCGAGGCCTTCTCATAACCCCTTTTGGCTCTCCTAATTCTATTCTTAAGCTCCTTCTTAGCAACCTTGTAATTTTCTAGCGCTCTAACAGTACCTAGTTTCTTGAACTTTTCGTAAGCTTTTCTTTTCTTCTTAACTAGATTTTCTACATACTTTGTACACTATGGTTATTTAACTCTACCAACTCTGCCTCAATGGAACATACCTATACAGAACTCCATGCAAATGTTCCCTGACCATTTGCCACATTTCTGCCATGCCTTTCCCTGAGAACATCTGCTCCCAATTTATGCTCCCAAGTTCCTGCCTCAGCATCATATTTCTCCCTACCCCAATGAAATGTTTTCCCAGATTGTCTGCTGTTATTCCTCTCCAGCGCTATGTTGAAGGAGATAGAGTTGTGGTTACTACCTCCAAAACGCTCTCCCACCGAGAGACCAGGTTCATTTCCCAATACCAGATCAAGTACAGTCTCTCCAGTTGGCTTATCTACATAATTGCGTCAGGAAACTTTCCTGCACATACCTAACAAACTCCACCCCATATAAACTCCTTGCACTAAAGAGATGTCAATCAATATTAGAAAAGTTAAAATCTCCCATCGCAACAACCCTATTATTATTGCACCGTTCCAGAATCTGCCTCCCTATCTGCTCCTCGATCTCCCTCTTACTATTGGTGGGGGATCTATAAAACTACCCCATTGAGTTATTGCCCCCTTCCTGTTTCTAACTTCCACCCACACTGACTGAGTAGATAATCCCTCTATGGAATTGAATAATCACTGGGAACAAATTGTCATCAAAGATCTAAATGTGAGGTTCGCTGGTTTCAACCTACCCAAGAAGGAATGTTCATTGCTTAAACAAATTTTGAAGAGCGAAGGAACAGGTGTTGGAATTGGGTAATGTTACATGTGTGGAAGTACAGTGAAAAACATGTTTTGCATGCCATCACATGTTATTTCATTGCAACAGTGCATTAAGGTAGCATGGGGGAAAACAATAACAGAATGTAAAATAAAATGTTTCAGTTATATAAAATGCAGTGCAGATAGTCAATAAAGTGCAAGGCCTTAATGAGGTAGATTGTGAGGTCAAGAGTCCATCTACTGGACTAGAGGACAATTCTATAGTCTTATAATAGTGGGATAGAAGCTGTCCCTGAGCCTGGTGACAGGTGCTTTCAGGCTTTTGTATCTTCTACCTGTTGTGGGGCGGCGGGGGGGGGGGGGGAGAAGAAACAGAAAAAGGAAAACGTTCTGAGTGTGTGGGATTTTTGATTATGTTGGCTGCTTTACTTGAGGCGTTGAGGAATGCAGACAGATTCCATGGAAGGGTGGCTGGTTTCTGTGATTTGCTGAACTGTGTCCACAACTCTTCTGCATTTTTTTATGGTCACAGGCAAGGCAGTTGCCATACCAAGTGGTAATATATTTGGACAGTATACTTTTTACGCTGTTTTCATAAAAATTGGTGAACGTCTAAGTGGACATTCCACATTTATTTAGCCTTCTGAGCAACCAGAGGCACTGATGAACTTTCTTGGGGATGGCATCGGCATGGTTGTACTAGGGCAGGATATTTGTGGTCTGCACTGCAAGAAACTTGAAGCCTATATATTAAAGGCTCAAAGGTTCATTTATTATCAAAAGTATGTATCCGTAGACAAGGGTGTGTTTTCTCCCCTGATTTGTTTAATGTGTACAGTGAAACAATATTACAAAAAAAAGAGACATCTTGGGAATCAAAGTTGGCGGTGAAAACATCAATAATTTCAGATATGCAGATGACATTGTGTTAATTGCAAGTACAGAGAAAGAACTACAAAACTTAATATAATTGTTGAACAAAGTGCAAAAATGGGTCTATCTATCAATTGCAAAAAGAAAGAATGTATGGTGATATCCAAAAAGAAGGAGAATCCTATCTGCAGGCTGAGAATAAATAGGGAAGACATAAAACAAGTACAGAACTTTTACTACTTAGGAAGCTGGGTGACATCAGATGGCAGGTGCGACTTGGACATTAAAAGAAGAATAGGGATGGTAAAAGACACCTTTACAAGAATGAAGAGTATACTGACCAATACTAAACTAGGCATGACAACCTGCCTCAGAGTACTGAAATGTTACGTTTATCCAGTTGTTATATGGCTCAGAATGTTGGATAATATCTAGTAACATGAGGAAACGAATTGTAGCAGCAGAGATGTGGTTTTTGAGGAGGATGCAAAGAATACAGGTTTCCCCTGCCATCTGAAGGTAGAGCATCCTATGAAACGGTTCGTAAGCCGGAATGTAGTAAAGCGAAGAAGCAATTACCATTTATTTATATGGGAAAATTTTGTGAGCGTTCACAGACCCGAAAATAACTTACCAAATCATGCCAAATAACGCATAAAACCTAAAATAACAGTAACATATAATAAAAGCAGGAATGATATGATAAATACACAGCCTATATAAAGTAGAAATACTTTTCCACAATCATTGCCGGCACTGTTCTCCGTAGCGAAAATCTCACGCAAGCGCTCTCGGCAGAAAATCTCATGCAAGCGCTGTTGGCAAAAACACTCTCTCCAGTAACCTTTCAGTTATGAAGCTGCCAAATCATACCAAATAACACGTAAAAATACACAGCCTATATAAAGTAGAAATAATGTATGTACAGTGTAGTATCACTTGCCGGAATTGGGACAGCGCAGAGCACACTGATGATGGTATGTTAGACTGAGTCGTCGGAGTTTGGGTGGTGCAGTCACCCGATACCGATCCGCAAAGCATGCAGGGGTGCAGCGGTAGCCGGGAGGCACACAGCACATCTTTAAGAAAAAAGCTGAAATAAACAAGCTAATTAATTAGGTGCCGCCCGGCACGTAAATGTCAGCCCAGATCAGAGGCAACGCAATCGGCAATCGCCTCTGATCTGTGCCGACATTTACGTGCCGGGCGGCACCTAATTAATTAGCATGTTTATTTTGGCTTTTTTCTTAAAGATGTGCTGTGTGTCTCCAGGCTGCTGCTGCATTCTCTGCGAATCGGTATCTGTCCGCGGCCTGGGGATTGGGGTGGTGGGACACTGAGGTGTCAATTCATCGTCTGTTTCCATTAGGGCAGGCAGCTCATCTTCTCCTATGACTGCCCGCCTTGATGTCGAAGGTTGAGGTTCGTCGTCTGCTGTGGCTGATGTGGAAGGCTTGCTTGACTGCTTAGCCTCGCGCACTTTTCTATCATACAGTTCTTTGTAAGGACTCAAACCATCTCGCAAATATGCCCTAAAGCTACGTACCCTTTCAAAATTAAAGTCGTACTTTATCATCGCAGCGAAAATCTCATGTAGTTGTCTCACGTCCAGTTCTTGGATGACTTCACTTTTGCTACTGAATTCGGTTTCGATTGTTATCCTTTCCTCTTCCAATTGCATCAGCTCTTCATCTATCAGTTCTTGGTCATGGGATGCCAAAACCTCTTCAACATCATCTTCGTCAGTTTCCACAAGCCAAACTTACCTTGTCCTTCCTTCGTTCACCACGATGGAAACGCTTAATTATGTCTAGTTTTATGCTAAGTGTAACACCCTTACGAGCTCTTTTAGGCTTTTCCGATGCTTTAGAACTCACCTTGCTAACGGCTGCACACAGGAGCGTGTTTAAGCAATGCTGGCTAAAATGCAGTTCCAGATCCGGGGAGAGCGGCTGCTTGGGGCGCGCGCTGCTTTTTATCGTGCACTGCTTTTCCCCGCGCACTGCCTTCTTCATAACAGTGAAAGCACCTTCTGTTAGCGAAAACGGAACTAATGTAGGTCTTTCGAAACAGTGAAGTTTCGTAAAGCGAACGTTCGAAAAGCAAGGGACACCTGTAACGCTCTCTAGAAAACATTTTTGAAGGCAATCTAATTGAGCTCAATCAAGTTTCATGTCTTCATTGAGTATAATTATGTGGAAAATATTCAGTCATATCTGTTCACATAGTGCACAAGTCATCAACTGATACAGTGTAAAATAATATTTACTCTGGACAGAATAGTCAGCATGACTAATACTAGAGTTATGAAACTGATAGCTGAAGATATTTGCCAACGTGGAGAGTTCACGTGTGATTAACAACTAGCTATTGGAGCTCTGGCATCAGAGTTCGGACTTCAATTCCGTCATCCTCTATATGGAATTTGTACATTCTCCCTGTGACTGCGTGGGTTTCCTCCAGGTTCTCTGGTTTCGTTCCACAGTCTAAAGGTGTACTGGTTAATTGATCATTGTAAGTTGTCCTACGATTAGGTTAGGGTTAAATAGGTAGGTTGCTGGATGGTGCAGCTTGTTGGGCTGGAGAGCCTGTTCCACACTGTAGCTATATCTCTAAAATAAATAAATTTTAAAACAGCCACTGGACTTTACATGCTGTTCACTAACACTCACACGACAAACAAATGATATAGGTGTGAAGACTCATTTTAATGAACCATGGCTTATGTTTAGATTCAACTCTGCAAAAAAAAACATTTTAAAAAGGCATTTTGATAAAGTTGGCATTAATGAGTAGAAAAGTCTGGCTCACATTGCAGACAGTTGAAGCTTTTGAAATAACTAACACTAGATCAATTTTCAAACCATTAAAAGTGTTTTTGTCTGAAAATCACAATTTACACAACAAAGGATGGATTGTGTATTAAGGACTTTGAGATGTTCTGAGGGGCATAGTGAAGTGGCGTAGAAATGCAAGTATTTAAAAGTTCATATCCACTTCAAATAGCTATTGAACCATGCCCAGATTAAATTATCTGGTTGAGTTTGGCTTCTGTCAAGAACCAATTTTAACCAGCTCCATTCATCCATGTGATATTGGATCGCAAAGGCAAACATCAAGAATATCACATCACTGCATGATGCATGGAAGAGAGACAGAATAGTTCAGTAATGTAAAGGCTTGTTCTTCTCTGCCCACACCCCGGTTGCTTTTTCTAGTAGGTTTATATAACTGAATTTTATATTAGCTACTAATAGGCAAGATGTTGCAGGGTGCTGGAAATTCAAAACAACTTACACAAAATGCTGGAGGAACTCAGCAGGTCAGGCAGCATCTGTGGAGGCCTTGATAGAAGCATAGAAAACCTACAGCACCATACAGGCTCTTCGGCCCACAAAGTTGTGCCGAACATGTCCCTAGTTTAGAAATTACTAGGCGTACCTATAGCCCTCTATTTTTCTAAGCTCCATGTACCTATCCAAAAGACATCTTAAAAGACCCTATGGTATCTGCCTCCACCACCGTTCCTGGCAGCCCATTCCATGCACTCACCACTCTCTGAGTAAAAAACTTACCCCTGACATCTCCTCTGTACCTCAGCCTGAAATGAGGACTGTTTACTCTTTTCCTGCCCTGTTGAGTTCCTCCGGCGTTTTGTGTGTTTGTTGCTTTTAAACTGCATGCATTTATTCTATGGGAAAACGTAGCATTATGTTTTTATTCAGTGAGGTTCCTCAGATATGTGAAGAGACACTTTAAAGAGGAAAATGTTGATAGGGACACCAGGGTAACTCCCAGCTTTTATTGAAGCATAATGATGAGATCTTGAAAGACCACCTGGGCATAAGGATGAGCTTGTGACTCATTTTCTTGCCTGAAAGAATTTCCCGCCTTCAGTGAAGCAGTGTTTCATTGCTGCTTTGAAGTATTTATGAGATTAGATACTTAAGACTTTAGGGGGTTTAAGTCCTCAAGTTTAGGATTTACCCAAGTTTAGCATACTTGAGGAATCTCAGTTACAAGAGAATCTCAGTTGCTTCTGATATATTCCCAAATTGCCATTTTCCCAGCAGATTTAGTATGTAGTATATGAGTACATGCTGTATTTGTGGCATACTCTGATCTCTCTGGTAGAGGAACCAGGCTGTAGTTTAAATTATTTCATATACAAAAGGGAGAAGAATGATTTGTACTTGTATTGTAGATTTTGTGGTGTTTGCTTATCCTGAAGTGTTTTATAGTCAATTACAGAATTTTAGTCACTTTTTGTAATATAGGGCATCAAACCAACCAAGTTATTCTCCACGTGTGTTGTAATCAACAGGTTATTAAGGATATGATTGTTCGTCCATTGTTGACGTCGATGAGGACCTCGACACCATTATGATGGTGTCGAGACTGGCGCGTCATTTGGATTTAAGTGAGGGAGAGTTGCGCAGAGTCAGCCTCACTCTCTCTTCCCAATTCCCATCTGGATCCAGTGGCATGACAGAGTCTAGACGGCTGGAGATGGGACGAGGCGCAGTGGATGACCAGGATGTCTTCTGTGTCGTCCTGCTCTACACGTTCCACGACACTTGCAGAGACCGCCTTCTTGACCGTTGGACCTTCCATGGGTCTCGTCCGCTCAATCCGCCGGAGTCTGTCTTCACATGCTGGGATAGACAACACCCTATCTCACCGAGGGTTTGAGACCCGTCGGCTACCCTCACCTGCTTTAGCCGGCTTGTTGAAGCTGTTACCCGGGGTGTGGCCGCTGTCGCATGCAAACAGCTACGGGGAGCCACAGGTGAGAGCTGAGTGCCAGGTGGGGACCAAAGGTGGACTAACCGCCCTGAAAAGGACACGACATGTTCCCCCACCAGAGGTGCTACCCCTCCCTGACACCCCATACACCCCAAGGATATATTAAGGATATAAGAGCATGAGAAACAGTAAGATTATGCCTAACTGAGACCGCTCCACCACTCAGTAAATCGTGGCTGACCTGGCTTTGGTGATGTTTGAGGAATCAATGCTAGTTGGAACACAACAGATTATGCAGGCTCCTTGTAATTGATATCGGTTTATTATTGGAACAATTGCCAAGGTCAGTGAAAAGCTTGTTTTGCATTTTGTTTGTTTGGTATGTGCTGTGTTGTATGACATAGGATAGGTGATCATGGTGTTTCCGTGACCATGATTGTTCTTGGCAAATTTTTCTACAGAAGTGGTTTGCCATTACTGCCTTCTAGGCAGTGTCTTTACAAGATTGGTGCTCCCCCCCCTCCCCCCCAGCCATTATCAATACTCTTCAATGCAAACAACAGGAATCCTGCAGATGCTGGAAATTCAAGCAACACACATAAAAGTTGCTGGTGAACACAGCAGGCCAGGCAGCATCTCTAGGAAGAGGTGCTTCCTAGAAATGCTGCCTGGCCTGCTGCGTTCACCAGCAACTTTTATGTGTGTTGCATCAATACTCTTCAGAAGTTGTCTGCCTGGTGTCAGTGGTTGCATAACCGGGACTTGTGATGTGCACCAGCTGCTCATACAACCATTTGCCACTTGCTCTAATGGTCACCTGCTTCACGTGACCTTGGTGGGAGTGGGGCGAGGCTAAGCAGGTGCTACACCTCACCCAAGGGTGACCTGCAGGCTAGCGGACAGAAGGAGCACCTTACACTTCCTTTGGTAGAGACATATCTCCACCCTGTCACCTATATTATTCATACAGTCCAAATGATTACACAGTGCATTGAGGTAGTACAAGGTAAAACAATAACAATGCAGAATGAAATGTAACAGCTAAAGAGAAAGCCTGGTGCAGATAGACAAGAAGGTGGAAGATCACAGAAAAGTAGTTAGTGAGGTCAAAAGTCTATCTTCTTTTTATACTAGTGGAACATTAAGTAGTCTAGTAACGGGAGTAGAAGCTGTCCTCAAGCCTGGTGATACATGCTCTCAGTCTCTTGTATCTTCTGCCAGATGGGAGAGGGGAGAAGAGAAAATGTCTAGGGTCAAAAGGATTTGGTTATGCTGGCTGCTTTACTGAAGCAGTAAGATTATTGATAGCCCATACAGGGGAGGGTAGTTTCTATGTGCTGAGCTGTGTTTGCAGTTCCCATACCAAGCTGTGGCACATCCAAATAGAATGTTTTTTATGATGCATTGATTCAAAATTGGTAAGGGCAATGAAAGCATGCTAAATTTCTTTAGCCTTCTGAAGAAGTAGAGGCATTGGTGAGTTTTCTTGGCTGTGGAGTCTATATGCTTTCTGCTTGGACAAGGAGAGGCTATTGGTGACGCTCACTCCCAGGAACCTGAAGGTCTTAACCCTCTCTGTCTCAACAGCATTGAAGTATGTGCACTTCCTCCTTTCTTGAAGTTAATGTCCAGCTCTTTTGCTGTCATGTCGTACGTCCTTTTTCCTGTTCAATGCATGAACTGGGCCAATAGTCCGTATACTGCAAGAATACATTAAATACAACAATAGCTTTAGTGCTTGTGTTAAGATTGCATTCTAATAGATAATTGTGCATTACAAACAATGGTCATGATATTGAAGTGAGATCGACAGTTTGCAAAAGAGAGAATATAGAATGACTCAGACATCCCAGAATGTAATTGAATATGTTGATCAGTTTATATGAGCACAATCAGGGCAGAAGCATCGTGTAATTTGATTGTAGTGAATTTCTGATGGAGGATTTTTGGAATCCATTTGAGCAGAAGGTGGTAATTGATGGCGAAATGTTAGAACACTGGGCTGGGAAGGTATAACAAGATTTGCCTCAGCCAGAGTTACCAAGTGGTTTAAGTGGTCACTGGTGGTAATATGAGATGACTCCCCTGGTTCTGATGAGAGCTTTCTCAGATTATTGAAGGGGGCCGGAGAGTAGATTGTTACAGACTGAACAGAGTTCTTTATAGGTGAAGTCACAGAGGACTAGAGAAAGGCCGGTGCTATTCCTTTGTTTGAAAAGGGCAGTAGGGACAAACTAGGAAGTTACAGGTTAGTGAGCCTTTCATCAGTGGCAGGGAATTTATTGGAGAAAATTCTTGGACTATGGGAACAAGTATGGAGCTACCAGCCAGCCTGGTTTTGTGTGGGGGGACTGTCATGTTTTGTAAGGAACTGTGTTTTTGAGGAGGTGATGAAGATAATTGAAGTTCAAAGTAAATTTATTATCAAAGTGTATGTATGTGACCATATACTACCCCAAGATTCATTTTCTTGTGGGCATTCACAGTAAATACAAAGAAACACAATAGAATCAATGAAAAGCTTCAACAAAAACAACCAATGTGCAAAAGACAACACTGTGCAAATAAAATTTAAAAAAAACAAAATAATAACAACAAATAAGCAAACTCGAGGAAATCTGCAGATGCTGGAAGTTCAAGCAACACACACAAAAAATGCTGGTGGACCCTTCCTGAAGGGTCTCGGCCCGAAACGTTGACTGTACCTCTTCCTATAGATGCTGCCTGGCCTGCTGCGTTCACCAGCATTTTTTGTGTGTGTTACAACAAATAAGCAATGAATATCGATAACATAAGATGAAGAGTCATTGAAAGTGAATCCATAGTTTGTGGGTACATTTCAGTGATGGGGTGAGTGAAGTTGAGTAAAATTATTCTGTAGGCTAGTATAGTTGCTGGAAACATACATAACTCACAACCACCGACATTGACTTGGGATTGACTTTAAGTGGCTGGTCTGACATGATGACGTATTACATGAAGTTCTGTTACTGCACTTTTTGTGTTCAATGTTCGGAGTATAATAAATGAGTTGTTACAGATTTTCTTAAACATAAAACACCTCCATTCATTTTATTTGTGAAAACCTACAATTCACTCTGGTTAAGTGGTCAGTAGATGCTGTCAACATGGACTTTAGTAAAGCATTTGACACAAACCCTCGTGGTGGCTGTTCAGAAGATTAAGGCACATGGGATCCAAAAGCACTCTACAGATATTAGCATTTAAGAGACATAGAAACTGGCAGGGGATAGAGCAGGGGTTCCCAACCTTTTTTATGCCATGGACCAATACCATTAAGCAAGGGGTCCAAGGACCCCAGGTTGGCAACCCCTGCTAGAGGGATATAAACCACTTGCAGGAAAATGGTATTATGGGCAATACACTCATCAGGGGGTTCCAAATGAGGATAAATAAAAGGTAATGCCTATTGTCAGGAATTTTTATTTTTTATAGATCATTGCAAATCTTCAGGATTCAAAGCCAACACAACTTGCCAGCACGAAAGTGAGTATAGGAAATCAGTTACAAGAAACGACTTGAAGTACTTGAGAAGAGAACAGGCCAGAGGGAAATTAATAGATGCTATTAGGATTTATGAGGATTTTGATGTTGTAAAGGCTCGAACAATTTTAATGGCTGAAAAGTTGGTGACAATTGAGCACAGCTGCTGAGCCTGAAGTTCTTAATTTAGGTGGTTTATGAGGATGAAGTACTTTCCATCAGTGGTGGTTGCAGCAGGAATCAGTAACTTTCAAGGAGATTGTGGATAAATATTTCAAGTAGTGGGCGATAAAGTTGAGAGATCTGTCTCCTGATACTCTAATGGGAACCATTACAGTGCGTTAGCTTTTCTTGTACTGCAGACTTAATGATTTTATGACTCTCAATCTGAGTGTACAGTTTGTACTCTTGTATTTGTGAAGCCTTCATATACTCCAAGCACTTGGAGAATTTTCAGAGATTTATGGATCAGGGAAAGGAGCTGACTGCGTTTTGAAAAAAAAAATCTCTACATTAAAACTCATAACAATTTGTCAAGCTTTGAACTAGGGTGCCAAAGTGGCAGATTTTCTGGACTATTGGATGCTACAATCAACACATTTTAATTCGCTTTTATTGTATATTACAGACATTTATGATAAATTTTCTATTGAAGCAGTAAGTTTAAAGTGAGCACAAGAAATTAGGCCCCAATGAATGGAAAGGGAGCACAACAAATATCACTTGGTGAGCTTGATGCTGCAGCATAGGGATCTCTACATGGTCAAATAACAGATTAACAGAGAAATACTATTCAAGCTGTCAAATCTGCAGAATCATTACATTTCCTCCCCAATGCAATAAAAAGACTTTGTAATAAGAGTCAAAGGGTGATTGGTCACCTTTTTCTTCTTAAGATGGCCATTATTAATTTCTTTTTATTTAGAGATACAGCATGGAACAGGCCATTTCAGCACAATGAGCCACTCTGCCCAGCAAACCACCTATTTAACCCTAGCCTAATGACAGGAAAATTTACAATGAACGATTAACCTAGTAATGGCTACATCTTTGGACTGCAGGAGGAAACTTGTGCGTTCACAGGGAGGACATACAAACTCCTTACAGAGGACACTGGAATTGAAGTCTGATGCCCTGAGCTGTAATAGCATCACACTAATTGCTATGCTACCGTGGTGCGCCTTATAACTCACCTCTTTGAACAGCTTTAGTTTTGCATTTAAGAGCACCATTTAAATGGAAGTTGCCATTGTTCCTATGTTGTGAAAATGTGCATTCATTGCTATGCTTTGCTTGAATTTCAGATGCTACTAGTGAACTACATGTATCCAATTCTAAACTGAGGGACATTGAAACAGCCTACACTGCACAGAAATCAGAGGTTGGTATGTGATACCTTCATGTTACAGGCACTTAACTAGAGACTTTGAGGCATTGCTATGGAATATTTTTCAAATGGTGACCAGTTTGCCTAGTTTGTTAAAGTAATTGACAGCTCACATTTTTGTGGTATGAAGTTCAAAGTTCAGAGTAAATTTATTATTAAAGTGCGTTCGTCACCATATGCTGCCCTCAGATTCATTTTCTCATGGGCAATCACAGTAACTACAAAGAAACACAATAGAATCAAGGAGTTGGATGCCATAGTTGGATGTATCAGCAAGGGAGATGAGGTTGAGTACAGGGCTACAGTAGGAAACTTTGTCACATGGTGTGAGCAGAATTATCTGCAGCTTAATGTGAAAAAGACTAAGGAGCTGGTGGTAGACCTGAGGAGAGCTAGGGTACTGGTGACCCCTGTTTCCATCCAGGGGGTCAGTGTGGACATGGTGGAGGATTACAAATACCTGGGGATACGAATTGACAATAAACTGGACTGGTCAAAGAACACTGAGGCTGTCTACAAGAAGGGTCAGAGCCGTCTCTATTTCCTGAGGAGACTGAGGTCCTTTAACATCTGCCGGACGATGCTGAGGATGTTCTACGAGTCTGTGGTGGTCAGTGCTTTTATGTTTGCTGTTGTGTGCTGGGGCAGCAGGCTGAGGGTAGCAGACACCAACAGAATCAGCAAACTCATTCGTAAGGCCAGTGATGTTGTGTAGATGGAACTGGACTCTCTGACTGTGGTGTCTGAAAAGAGGATGCTGTCCAAGTTGCATGCCATCTTGGATAATGTCTCCCATCCACTACATAATGTACTGGGTGGGCACAGGAGTACATTCAGCCAGAGACTCATTCCACCGAGATGCAACACTGAGTGTCATAGGAAGTCATTCCTGCCTGTGGCCAGCAAACTTTACAACTGCTCCCTTGGAGGGTCAGACACCCTGAGCCAATAGGCTGGTCCTGGATTTATTTCCTGGCATAATTTACATATTACTATTTAACTATTTATGGTTTTATTACTATTTAATTATTTATGGTGTAACTGTAACAAAAACCAATTTCCCTCAGGATGACTATGACTAAGGAGAAACCACACACAACAAAGACGGGCAAACAGCCAATGTGCAGAAGACAACTAACTGTGCAACCACAAAAAGAGAAAAAAACAAAATGATAATAAATAAGCAATAAATATTGAGAACATGAATTGTAGATCCTTGAAAGTAAGTCCATAGGTTATGAGACTAGTTCAGTATTAGAGTGAGTGAAGTTATCCACTGTGGTTCAAGAGCCTGACAGTTGGGAGGAAAATGACCGTTCCTGAACCTGGTGGTATGGGACCTTGGGCTCCTGTGCTTCCTTCCTGATGGCAGCAGTGAGAAGAGAGAATGGCAAAGATGGTGGGCATTCTTGATGCTCGATGCTGCTTTCCTGTGACAGCGCTCCTTGTACATGTGCTAAATGGAGTTGCAACTGTTTTCAAAGACCGATAGTCTTGTTTCAGGTTGTGCATTATGCTCGGCTGCTATTGTCTTAGCACTAATTGCCCGTGAGATGCAAGAATGGATGTCATGTTTATTTAATACATTAATTTTTAGGATCAGGCTGTTGGTAAGGCCAGCATTAATTACCCATCGCAGTGCATTTGTGGTGGACAATTCTTTTGCATTGCTGTTGAGTAGCAATTTCTAGGACAAAATGGCAATGGAGGCACAGTGCCAAATTTCCAAGTCAGGATGGTGTGCACCTTGAAGGGGAACGTACGGGTTCTGATATCTTCATGCATCTACTCTTCTCACCTCAGTAACAGAAATGGATTTAGACGGTGCTCTCACAAGGGCCAGGATAGTAACTACAATGCATTTTGGGTATAAAATGTAGTCACTGTGTGCTAACGGTAGGAGAGAGTTCCAATCTTACAGACTGCTTTGACCTGAATGGTGTTACACTTCAATATAGCAGGACCTGTGCAGCTCCAGGAAGCAGAAAGCTTATGCCATCATACTTAACAATAGCTTGTAGGTGGTGAACTTACTTTGCGATGTCTGGAGAGCAGGTACATGCTGCAGTTACCTAATACCTGACCTGACCTGACCTGACCTGCCCTTGCAGTTGCAATAATTACTTGAATTTCCAGTCAGTGGTCATCCCTAGAAATGTTGATGGATGGGGAACTTGGCGATGGTAATCTTTATTTTTCTCTTGCTACATGGGGGGAGGACATACAGGTTCTCAAATCATTCTCGTTACTCAGTTCTATTCTCCCACCTTTTTCCCTGTAACCTTTATAATGCACTCACCAACAGCACCCTCTTTATCCACCACAGTTCTCCTATACTAAGCAGCAATTTATAACAGTCAGTGAATTTATCGATGTCTCTTTGGGATGGGGAAGGAAACCAGAGTAGCATGCAACTTCACAGTATCCAAGTGTGGTGCTTAGGTCAGTTTGATTTTTATTTTTTCTCTGCTTAAGCATAATGGTTGTGGTCCAACTGAGTGAGGGACCACATTGCTGTGAGCCTGAACAACCGTGTTGCCCAGATAAGAGTCCATAAGATCATAAGACATGGGAGCAGAATTAAGCCATTCAGACCATCGAGACTGCTCTGCCATTCCATCATGGCTGATCCCAGATCCCACTCAACCCCATACACCTGCCTTCTTGCCATATCCTTTGATGTCCTGACTGATCAGGAAACAATCAAATTCCACTTTAAATATACCCACTGACTTGGCTCCAATACAGTCTGTGGCAGAGCATTCCATAGATTTGCTACTGTCTGGCTAAAAAAATTTCCTCCTTAGCTCTGTTCTTAAAGGTTGCCCTTCAATTCTGGAGCTGTGCCCTCTGGTTCTGGATACCCCACCATAGGAAACATCCTCTCCACATCCACCCTATCTAGTCCTTTCAACATTCAGTAGGTTTCATTGAGATCCCCCTGCATTCTTCTAAATTCCAGTGAGTACAGGCCCAAAGCTGCCAAACACTCCTCATATGTTAACCCCTTCATTCCAGAATCATCCTCGTGAACCTCCTCTGAACTCTCTCCAATGACAACACATCCTTTCTGAGATTATGGGGTTCAAAACTGTTGACAATACTCCAGGTGTGGCCTGACTAGTATCTTATAAATCCTCAGCATTATCTCCTTGCTTTTATATTCTATTCCCCTTGAAATAAATACCAACTTTGCATTTGCCTTCTTTATCACAGACTCAACCTGTATGTAAATTAACCTTCTGAGAGTCTTGCACAAGGACTCCAAAGTCCCTCTGCACCTCTGTTAGTATCTTCTCCCCATGTAGATAATAGTCCGCACAATTGTTCCTTTTACCAAAATACATTATCATACATTTCCCAACACTGTATTCCATCTGCCCCTTTTTTTTGCTCATTCTTCCAATTTATCTAAGTCCTGCTGCAATCGCATTGCTTCCTCAGCACTTCCGTCCACTTATCTTCATATCATCCACAAATTTTGCCACAAAGCCATCAATTCAATTATTCAAATTATTGACAAACCATATTGTAGGGGTGGCAGATTTCCTTCCTATACGGAATCTTTGTTAGAGTAGCAGAGTTTTTAATTACAAATTACAAAGTCGTACCACACTACAGCATAGAAACAGGCCATTTGGCCCATCTAGTCTGTGCCGAACTATTATTCTGCCTAGTCCAATCGAAGTGCACCCGGACCATAGCCCTCCATACTCCTCCCATCCATGTAACTATCCAAATTTTTCTTAAGTGTTGAAATCGAACCCGCAATAACTGCTTCCACTGCTCACCACCCTCTGAGTGAAGAAGATCCCCTTCATGTTCCCCTTCTCTCTGACACAGTGTTCCCCTTCTGTCTGACACAGTGGTGTCAAGAAAACAACCTCTCCCTCAATGTCACAAAAACAAAAGAGCTGGTTGTGGATTACAGGAGGATTGGAGACGGGTTAGCCCCTATTGACATCAATAGATCTGGGGTTGAGAGGGTAAACAGCTTTAAGTTCCTTGGCATCCACATGACCGAGGATCTCACGTGGTCTGTACACACCAGCTGTGTGGTGAAAAAGGCACAACAGCATCTCTTTCACCTCAGACAGTTGAGGAAGTTTGATATGGGCCCCCAAATCCTAAGAACTTCCTACAGGTGCACAATTGAGAGCATCCTGACTGGCTGCATCACTGTCTGGTATGGGAACTGTACCTCCCTTAATCGCAGGAGTCTGCAGAGAGTGGTGCGGACAGCCCAGCGCATCTGTAGTTGTGAACTTCCCATGACTCAGGACATTTACAAGGACAGGTGTGTAAAAAGGGCCTGTAGGATCACTGGGAACCTGAGTCACCTCAACCACAATCTACTCCAGCTGCTACCATCTGGGAAGCAGTACCGCAGCATAAAAGCCAGGACCAACAGGCTCCCACACAGCTTCTTCCACCAGGCCATCAGACTGATGAACTCACGCTGATTTGAGTGTACTCCATATTATATTGACTGTTCTATTTATTACAAATTATTTTAAATTACTATGATTGCACATGGCACATTCAGATGGAGATGCAACATAAAGCTTTTTACTCATGTATGTGAAGGATGTAAAAAAAAAGTCAATTCAGTTAAACATTTCACCTTTCACCCTTAACACATGATCTCTAATTCTAGTTTGACTATAAACTGAATTCCAATCCAATCCAATCCTGCCTTGGTGAGATTTGAACCGTTAAGCCTCAAGGTATGTCTGTAGCAGAGGTATAACTGATGCTCAGGAGCAAGTTCAGGTGCTTGTGGGCAGCACAGTGATGCAGCTAGTCTAGTTTCTTCCTCTGCTCAGGTGACCTGGGCTCAATCATGATCTCAAGTGCTCTCTGTTGAGAGTTTGCACATTTTCTCTGTGACCCTGTATGTTTTCTCCTTGTGCTCTGGTTTTCCATTGCATCCCAAATACGTGTGTGTTAATTGGCCATTGTAAATTGCCTGTGGTGCGGCTGGTAAGGAAATTTGTGGAGAATAAGTCACAGGGCACAAGATTCGGTTGCTGAATGCTGTTCCATTTGTGGCGTTGTTATACAGCTCCGGTAACCCACATTCCATCCTGGCTTTGGGTGCTTTCCATGTGGAGTTTGTATGTGATGCCTGGGCTTTTCTAATGTATTCTGGGTTCTTCTCACATCCATGAGCCATTCTGGTTGATATATTAATTGGCTGCTGTGGTAGATGGGTGGCAGAAACACGCGGGGGGGGTGGAATTGCTGGGCAAAGGTGACAAAGTAGGTTTGTGGAAATAAGTGGGGAAATTCAACTGATGGATGTTCTCTGAGAGCTGCCATAGACTCACTGGATGCCTTCTGTGTTAAGACCATAAGATATGGAAGCAGAAGTAGGCCATTCGCCCCTTCGAGTCTGCTCCACCATTCAATCATTGACTGATTCAATTCTTCCAGTCATCCCCACTCCCCCGCTTTCACCCCATACCCTTTGATACCCTGGCTAATCAAGAACCTATCTATCTCTGCCTCAAATACACCCAATGACTTGGCATCACAGCCGCTTGTAGCAACAAATTCCACAGATTTACCACCCTCTGACTAAAATAATTTCTCTGCATCTCAGTTCTAAAAGGACATCCTTCAATCCTGAAGTCGTGCCCTCTTGCCCTCGAATCCCCTACCATGGGAAATAACTTTACTATATCTAATCTGTTAAATGAAAATCATAAATGTGATCTAATCTGGGGGCTGCGGGGTTGGTGGTGGGATATGCACAGTATCGTTGGGAAGAAAGACCGTTCTTGATAAATTCACCTAGTTTCTTCTGTTAACAAGAATTTGTTGATTAAGTACATGCATTTAGACATTTCAAGCAATGCATGAAAGAAGCTACAGCTGAAACAGCTTAACAAGCATTTCATTTACATGGTGAAAAACACAGCAGTTTAACAAATGGAATTAGGGCAAGTTAAACTATTAGTAAATCAAGAGTTTAATTCCAGTATTGATAGGAATGTTTATTTGTTTAGAGATGCAGTGCAGAGTAGACCCTTCTAGCCGCCCCAGCAAACCTGACAAATCTGATTAACCCTAACCTAATAAAGGGACAATTTACAGTGACCAATTAACCTATCCGGTACATCTTTGGACTGTGGGAGGAAATTGGAGGACCCAGAGAAAACCCACGCATTCTATGTACAGAACGGCACTGGAATTGAACTCCGAACTCCGGATTCCCCGAACTGTAATAGTGTCACGCTAACCTTGGAATTAAATTTCCTGGTGAGCTAAATTTTGCTCTACTTCAGTGCCAGTTAGAGCATCATAACAAATTTAACCCAAGAAGAACAGTTGTGCAGCTTGATTGTGGCTTTTGGTTGTGTTGAGGTTTGTGATCGACTATTAGTATGAAATATTTCAGGTGCATTGGTACCTTCACTAAGACAGAGAGGCACACGGCAAGCATTTCCTCTCAAGGGATTGGAGAAGGGTAAAAATAAGATGCTAAACTCTTTCAAGTAGGATGTCAGCACAGAACACAATCTCAAGAGTTGTTTACAAAGCTTCTATAATTTACTTTGGAACAAACTGATGCACTAATCATTGCAATTTTATATTGCTTCTTTAGCATATCTGATTGAATTAAAGATGTTATTTGTTTTTAGTATGAACGTTTGAAAAAACTTTACACGGATGTAGAAGAGAAAGCGGCAGCAGCAGAGCTCCAAATAAAGCACCTATCATCAGATTATAGAACCCAGCTACAGCAGAAAGAAGTAGGTCAAAGACTTTGTGTATTTTTCTTCTATTTAAGGTCTTGTGTTCAGTGTTAATCATAAAGTTATTTCAGCTTTTTAAATGTTCCTATTTTCTTCATACAGTGAATCCCTGTTATAGCGCGATCGTTTGGGCGCGTAAAATCGGGGTTTCACTGTATTAAGGTTTTCTTTTGAGAAATTATATGTAAGCAGTGTGAGTACTGGTCCATCTCCAGGACTCTGCCTGTGTAATAGTTTTGTATCTGTCTGCTGTGAGTACAGGCAGGCTATTTGATTATGTGAATTGTTAAATCAAATGGAATTCAATTTTACTTGTTATTCAACCATACATGAATATAGCTGAATAAAACAGTGTTCTTTTGGGGGGACCAAGGTTCAAAACATACTCAGCACAGCAGAAGGCACACAGCACGTAAGCTAGCAAGCACACATACAGTCACGCAAAAAAAAAACACGTGTATAACCCAAGTCCTGGAGTGATATGTCCCACAAATTGATGAGGCGGTTCCTGGCAGTCTGCAGACTAGCTTGTCATTCCACTAATCGGAACACTGGAGTGCAGCTCTGACAGGAGTGGCCAGCCCCCAACTAGCATGGACAACGCTGCACCGCCTCCAGTGTCTCCTCTCCTAGATGGCAGCATCAGGCAAGCCTGCAGCTTGAGGCCTAGTCCTCACTAAACCGAGGCCATACAGCTCCCCTGCTGTCTGTTGCACCACCAAACAAGAGAAACAGGCCTGTAGCACCTTACGTTATCAATGTCCAATCGGATCTTGTGATCTCAAGAGAAACGCCCAGGACAATCACCCGCAGATATACTACATGCTGCCATCAAGCACCAACTTTGATGCCTTTCTGTAGCAGGCAACAACATGTTCTGCACCAAGTCCAGCTGCTCTGCCAAGAAGCAACTCACTGATGGGCTAGAGCTGCAGTACCGAAAGTTCTTGGAGGCAGGCACTGCCTTGCGATCATAAAAAAAAGTAATTTTAAAAAAGAAAAAGCACCTTTGGTTGGTCTTGAGTTTCTGAGTATGCCGCGATCTTGCTAGGAGTGGTTATTAACTGTTCTCTCTCAATAACAAACACCTGACATTGGTTACTGGAAATTATTTAATTCTAGCAATCCCACTTTCCTTTTACCAGTGCATCAGAAACTAAACCATTTTTAGCAACCACAACAGTTAAGTCGGCTAACACTCACAACACGCTGGAGGAACTCAGCAGGACCTGAGTCCTGACGAAGGGTTCCGGCCCGAAACGTCGACCGATCTTTTCTACGGATGCTGCCCGACCTGCTGAGTTCCTCCAGCATGTTGTGAGTGTTGCTTTGATCCCAGCATCTGCAGATTATTTTGAGTTAAGTCGGCTAATTCAGCAATGACCACATTAAACTTCAGATATTTTTGGTCACTTATCTTCTTGTTGTTTAATCAGGAAGATCACATAAAACCACTGAAGCATTTTTATCCACCTTCCTTTCATTTATAATGGATTATTCTGGTGTTGACGGAAAAACAGGTTTATTTCACAACTTTGTGTGAATTACTTTTATAAAGCTATGAAGATATTTTCTGAAGTTATCTTTGAATTCATGTCAGTATATCATCATACAAAAGTTAATTTGTATCAGGAATGAATGTAAAATCTAACTGTTCGGACACATACTAAGTAAATGAATTGTACCAGAAGGTGGTATTGAAATTCCCAAGTCGGAGAAGTAGTAGATTATAAATGTAAATCTAAACGTTGTGTTGTGCAATCAGAAGATGAGCACATGTTCTCTAGGAAACTGGACTGTTTTCATGAATTATGAGGCCAAATCATGCTGTCTGTCACAGTGCATGTTCTCAGGCAAGGAATTACCAGATTTATCTGTTTTGCATATTAGATACAGGCAATTTGTCACTATGCTGCATTATCTGTCTCCAACAGCGCAGCCCAGTCTTTCCAGCATTTCCCAATATTACAGTGGAGAATTTGACTCTCCCCTCCAATCCTGGAAGGATTTGGTGCAGGATTAGAGATACCATTACTTGAGTGGGTTTCCTGGCTTTGAGATTAGAGGAAATTATTTTAATTTGATCAATTTCCTGATTTGTTTTAATTAAATTTATTTATTTTGAGTTTTAATCATTTCAAAGTTTTCAATAGTTTGTAAGTTTTAATTGTCTCTCAGTAACATGGTCATAATAGGAAGTGGGGTTCTGACCTCAGTCCAGCATAAGTTGCTAGCCTTCTGACCATAGGCCTTGATGGCATGTTGTCTGAGACCTGTTCAATACTGTGACCTTGTTATGTCTGTTCAGGTACCTCCAGATGCAGAAGGTTGACTTGACTGGTCATCTGTGTCTGGTTGAAATAAACATCAGTCAGAGGTTAGTCCTGACGAAGGGTCTCGGCCTGAAACGTCGACTGCGCCTCTTCCTATAGATGCTGCTTGGCCTGCTGCGTTCACCAGCAATTTTGATGTATGTTGCTTGAATTTCCAGCATCTGCAGAATTCCTGTTGTTTTCAGTCAGAGGTTTTGAGGGTGGTGAGTTGAAGCAGTGGGTCATGTGCAGATTAATATGGTCTTGTGCATCTGAATTGTCAGGTTTAGAATATGGAACAGTAGACAGGAACAGGCCCACAGTGTCTGCAATGCATGTGATGCCAAATTAAACTATCTTCTGTTAATGATTTCTATCAAGTCTCATTTCAGGCTCTACAAACATTCAACTACTTTTTCATCACGAGCAATAACAGCCCCATCAGTGTTCCCTACACCACTGGTCTGGGATCTCCAGCCAGTACAATGCTCTCCTATCACCTCACTTTGTCTTCCAGGGGCAAACTACCTTGCCACCATGGATTTCATGCATTCTAAACATCTGTCTCTGCCTAAGTGAGGAACATTGTCAGATGTCTTACTAAAATCCATGTAGTCAGTGAGCTGCCCTCCCCTCATCAATTACCTTTGTCCAGCAGCCAATCCAGACATCAGGAGTTTGGAGAAGAGGAGACTTTAATCAGGTCCACTGCCCAAGGATAAAAAGGGAACAGTGGGTCGCGGCAGTGAGAAAGAGCTTTGACCAGTGATCAATCAGCGTTCGGGATTGATTAGTAAGAGCAAATTAAAGGAGGGTAGGGGCAAGCACAGCACTCAGAGAAAGCAAAGGAAAGAAAAGCTCAAGTTTTTCTTTCCTTATCTTCTTTATATCTGCTCAGCTAGGACAGTAGAGATGCTTGGCAAGATAGTGAAATGTTCCTCTTCTGGGATGTGGGAAGGCAGGGAGACCTCCAGTGTCCCTGACGACTATAACTGCAAGAAGTGCATCCAGCTGCAGCTTCTAGCAAACTGCATTAAGGAATTGGAACTGGAACTGGATGAACTCCGGATCAGCTGAGGCAGTGATAGATAGGACATATAAAGAAGTAGTTCCACCCAGGAAACTGGGTGACAGTCAGGAAGGGGAAAGGGGTTAAGGAGCCAGTGCAGAGTACCCCTGTGGCCATCCTCCTCAACAACAGGTATATCACTTGGGGTGCTGTTGGGGGGGGGGGTGCGGGATGTGGATGACCTGACAGAGGAAAGTCACAGTGATTGGGTCTCTGGAACTGGGTCTGCCTCTATGACTCAGAAGGGAAGAGGGAGAAGAGGCACACTGTGGTGTTAGGGGATTTGTTAGTTAAGGGAACAGACAGGATGTTCTGTGGGCAAGAGCAAGATCCCCAGATGGTATATTGCCTCTGGGTGCTAGGGTCCAGGTAGCTCGGCATTCTTAAGTGAGAGGGTGAACAGCCAGAAGTTGTGGTCCACATAGATACGAATGACATGGGTAAGACGAGTAATGAGGTTCTGTATAGAAAGTTCAGACAGTCGGGTGCTAAGTTAAAGGGCAGGACCTCCAGGGTTGTGATCTCAGGATTGCTACCCATGCCATGTGCTAGTGAGATCAGAACTAGGAAGAGTATGTAGTTTAATACATGGCTAAGGAGTTGGTTTAGGAGGGAGGGCATAAGGTTTTTGGATTATTGGGCTCTCTTTTAGGGAAGATGGGACATGTACAGAAGGGATGGTTTGCACCTGAACTAGAGGGGGACTAATATCCTAACGGGAAGATTTGTTAATGCTGCACAGTGGGGTTTAAACTAGAGGGGGATGGTAACCAAAGTGCCAGAGAGGTTGTGGAGGCCGATGTTGGTAAGATCTCAGACATAATTAGGAATCAAAAGGTTGAACATGGTGCAACTAGTGCCCTGAGCTGCTCATATTTCAATGCAAGAAATATCGTAGGAAAGGTGGAATATAGTGCCGTAGATGATGTAGCTGGTTTACAAACAGAGGCAATGTAAAGGCATTGTCTACAAGAAGTCTACAAAATTGTCTAAAGTTGTGGTGGTAGGGGATTTTAATTTTCCATATACTGATTGGGACTCCCATACTGTTAGGGGTCTAGATGGATTAGAGTTTGTAAAATGTGTTCAGGAAAGTTTTCTAAATCAATATATAGAGGGACCAACTAGAGGGGATGCAATATTGGATCTCCTGTTAGGAAACGAGTTAGGACAAGTGATAGAAGTCTGTGCAGGGGAGCACTTTGGTTCCAGTGATCATAACACCATTAGTTTCAACTTGATCATGGACAAGGATAGATCTGGTCTTAGGGTTGAGGTTCTTAATTGGAAGAAGGCCAAATTTGAAGAAATGAGAAAGGATCTAAAAAGCGTGGATTGGGACAGGTTGTTCTCTGGCAAGGATGTGATCAGTAGGTGGGAAGCCTTCAAAGGAGAAATTTTGAGAGTGCAGAATTTGTATGTTCCTGTCAGGATTAAAGGCAAAGTGAATAGGAATAAGGAACCTTGGTTCTCAAGGGATATTGCAACTCTGATAAAGAAGAAGAGGGAGTTGTATGACATGTATAGGAAGCAGGGAGTAAATAAGGTGCTTGAGGAGTATAAGAAGTGCAAGAAAATACTTAAGAAAGAAATCAGGAGGGCTAAAAGAAGACATGAGGTTGCCTTGGCAGTCAAAGTGAAGGATAATCCAAAGAGCTTTTACAGGTATATTAAGAGCAAAAGGATTGTAAGGGATAAAATTAGTCCTCTTGAAGATCAGAGTGGTCGGCTATGTGCGGAACCAAAGGAAATGGGGGAGATCTTAACTAGGTTTTTTGCGTCTGTATTTACTAAGGAAACTGGCATGAAGTCTATGGAATTAAGGGAAACAAGTAGTGTGATCATGGAAACTGTACAGATCGAAAAGGAGGAGGTTCTTGCTGTCTTGAGGAAAATTAAAGTGGATAAATCCCTGGGACCTGACAGGGTATTCCCTCGGACCTTGAAGGAGACTAGTGTTGAAATTGCAGGGGCCCTGGCAGAAATATTTAAAATGTCGCTGTCTACAGGTGAGGTGCCGGAGAATTGGAGAGTGGCTCATGTTGTTCCATTGTTTAAAAAAGTATTGAAGAGTAATCCGGGAAATTATAGGCCAGTAAATTTAACGTCGGTAGTAGGTAAGTTATAGGAGGGAGTACTAAGAGACAGAATCTACAAGCACTTATTAGGGAGAGTCAACATGGCTTTGTGCGTGGTAGGTCATGTTTGACCAATCTATTGGAGTTTTTCGAGGATGTTACCAGGAAGGTGGATGAAGGGAAGGCAGTGGATATTGTCTACATGGACTTCAGTAAGGCCTTTGACAAGGTCCCGCATGGGAGGCTAGTTAGGAAAATTCAATTGCTAGGTATACATGGAGAGGTGGTAAATTGGATTAGACATTGGCTTAATGGAAGAAGCCAAAGAGTGGTAGTAGAGAATTGCTTCTCCGAGTGGAGGCCTGTGACTAGTGGTGTGCCACAGGGATCAGTGCTGGGTCCATTGTTATTTGTCATCTGTATCAATGATCTGGATGATAATGTGGTAAATTGGATCAGCAAATTTGCTGATGATACAAAGATTGGAGGTGTAGTAGACAGTGAGGAAGGTTTTCAGAGCCTGCAGAGGGACTTGGACCAGCTGGAAAAATGGGCTGAAAAATGGCAGATGGAGTTTAATACAGACAAGTGTGAGGTATTGCATGTTGGAAGGACAAACCAAGGTAGAACATACAGGGTTAATGGTAAGGCACTGAGGAGTGCAGTGGAACAGAGGGATCTGGGAATACAGATACAAAATTCCCTAAAAGTGGCATCACAGGTAGGTAGGGTTGTAAAGAGAGCTTTTGGTACATTGGCCTTTATTAATCAAAGTATTGAGTATAAGATCTGGAATGTTATGATGAGGTTGTATAAGGCATTGATGAGGCCGAATCTGGAGTATTGTGTTCAGTTTTGGTCACCAAATTACAGGAAGGATATAAATAAGGTTGAAAGAGTGCAGAGAAGGTTTACAAGGATGTTGCCAGGACTTGAGAAACTCAGTTACAGAGAAAGATTGAATAGGTTAGGACTTTATTCCCTGGAGCATAGAAGAATGAGGGGAGATTTGATAGAGGTATATAAAATTATGATGGGTATAGATAGAGTGAATGCAAGCAGGCTTTTTCCACTGAGGCAAGGGGAGAAAAAACCAGAGGACATGGGTTAAGGGTGGGGGGGAAAAGTTTAAAGGGAACATTGGGGGGGCTTCTTCACACAGAGAGTGGTGGGAGTATGGAATGAGCTGCCAGATGAGGTGGTAAATGCGGGTTCTTTTTTAACATTTAAGAATAAATTGGACAGATACATGGATGGGAGGTGTATGGAGGGATATGGTCCGTGTGCAGGTCAGTGGGACTAGGCAGAAAATGGTTCGGCACAGCCAAGAAGGACCAAAAGGCCTGTTTCTGTGCTGTAGTTTCTATGGTTCTAAGGGTCAGAGCCGTCTCTATTTCCTGAGGAGACTGAGGTCCTTTAACATCTGCCGGACAATGCTGAGGATGTTCTACGAGTCTGTGGTGGTCAGTGCGATCATGTTTGCTGTTGTGTGCTGGGGCAGCAGGCTGAGGGTAGTAGACACCAACAGAATCGGCAAACTCATTCGTAAGGCCAGTGATGTTGTGGGGATGGAACTGGGCTGTCTGACGGTGGTGTCTGAAAAGAGGATGCTGTCCAAGTTGCATGCCATCTCGGACAATGTCTCCCATCCACTACATAATGTACAGGGTGGGCATAGGAGTACATTCAGCCAGAGACTCATTCCACCGAGATGCAACACAGAACGTCATAGGAAGTCATTCCTGCCTGTGGCCATCAAACTTTACAACTCCTCCCTTGGAGGGTCAGACACCCTGAGCCAATAGGCTGGTCCTGGACTTATTTCCTGGCATAATTTACATATTACTATTTAATTATTTATGGTTTTATTACTATTTAATTATTTATGGTGCAACTGTAACGAAAACCAGTTTCCCCCGGGATCAATAGACTATGACTATGATTATGACTATGACTGTGATGTGTAGTGAGGAGAGGCTGTTGATAGGTCAGAATTGCAGTCAACAGGATGAGTTGCAATGTAAAGGCAGATAAAATCGAAAAGGTGGAATATAGGACTGAAGGTGTTGTATTTGAATGCACACAGTATATGGAACAAGGTAGATGGACTTGCAGCACAGTTGCAGATTGGCAGGTATGATGTTGTAGGCATCACTGAATCGTAGCTGAAGGATTATAGCTGGGAACTTGATCTCCAAGGATACCCATTGTATCGAAAGGATTGGCAGGAAGGCAGAGGGGGCGGAGTTGCTCTGTTGGTTAAAAAATTAATCAAGAGCATTAGAAAGAGGTGATATAGGGTTGGGAGGTGTTGAATCATTGTGGATAGAGCTAAAGAACTGCAAAGGTAAAAAAAAGCCCTGATGGGAGTCGGAAATAGACCCTAAAACAGTATTAGGATGTGGCCTACAAATTACAATGGGAGAGAGAAAGTGCATGCCAAAAGGGCAGTGTTACAATAGTCATGGGGTACTTTAATATGCAGGTAGACTGGGAGAATTAGGTTGGTACTGGAATTCAGGGGGGGGGGGGGAATTTCTAGAGTGCCTACCAGATGGATTTTTAAAGTAGCTTGTTGAGCCCACGAGCGGATCAGTTATTCTGGATTGGTTGTTGTGCAATGAACCAGAATTAATTAGAGAGCTTAAGATAAAAGAACCCTTGGGGGCAAGCTAAAGTCAGATGTATCAGTATTGCAGAGGAGTAAAGGGAATTATGGAAACATGATTGGAAAAGAACACTCGCAGCGATAGTGGCAGAGCAGCAATGGCTGGAGTTTCTGGAAGCAATTCCGAAGGCACAAGATGTATACATTCCAAAGAGGAAGAAATATTCTAAAGGAAAGATTACACAACCATGGCTAACAAGAGAAGTCAAAACCAACATAAAAGTCAAAGAGAGGGCATATAATAGAGCAAAAACTAGTGGGAAGTTAGAGGATTGGGAAGTTTTCAAAAACCAACAGAAGGCAACTAAAAAAAAACAGTTAAGAAGATAAAGACCATAAGTCAAAGGAGCAGAAGTCAGCCATTCGGCCCATCGAGTCTGCTCCGCCATTTTATCATGAGCTGATCCATTCTCCCATTTAGTCCCACTCCCCCGCCTTCTCACCATAACCCTTGATGCCCTGGCTACTCAGATACCTATCAATCTCTGCCTTAAATACACCCAATGACTTGGCCTCCACTGCCGCCCGTGGCAATAAATTCCAAAGATTCACCACCCTCTCGCTAAAAAATTTCTTCACATTCTGTTCTGAATGGGCGCCCTTCAATCTTTAAGTCATGCCCTCTCGTACTAGGCTCCCCCATCAGGGGAAAGAACTTTGCCACATCCACTCTGTCCATGCCTTTCAACATTCGAAATGGTTCTATGAGGTCTCCTCTCATTCTTCTAAACTCCAAGGAATACAGTCCAAGAGCGGACAAACGTTCCTCATATGTTAACCCTCTCATTCCTGGAGTCATTCTAGTGAATCTTCTCTGTACCCTCTCCAATGTCAGCACATCCTTTCTTAAATAAGGAGACCAAAACTGCCCACAGTACTCCAAGTGAGGTCTCACCAGCGCCTTATAGAGCCTCAACATCACATCCCTGCTCCTATACTCTATTCCTCTAGAAATGAATGCCGGCATTGCATTCGCCTTCTTCACTACTGACTCAACCTGGAGGTTAACCTTAAGGGTATCCTGTACGAGGACTCCCAAGTTCCGTTGCATCTCAGAACTTTGAATTCTTTCCCCATTTAAATAATAGTCTGCCTGTTTTTTTTTCTGACAAAGTGTATAACCATACACTTTCCAACGTTGTATTTCATTTGCCACTTCTTTGCCCATTCTTCCAATCTATCCAAGTCTCTCTGCAGATTCTCTGTTTCCTCAGCACTACTGGCCCCTCCACCTATCTTCGTATCGTCAGCAAACATAGCCACAAAGCCATCTATTTCATAATCCAAATCGTTGATGTACAATGTAAAAAGAAGCGGCCCCAACATGGACTCCTGTGGAACACCACTGGTAACCGGCAGTCAACCAGAATAGGATCCCTTTACGCCCACTCTCTGTTTCCTGCCGATCAACCAACGCTCTATCCACGTATGTAACTTTCCCGTAATTCCATGGGCTTTTATCTTGTTAAGTAGCCTCATGTGTGGCACCTTGTGAAAGGCCTTCTGAAAATCCAAATGTACAACATCCACTGCATCTCCCTTGTCTAGCCTACTTGTAATTTCCTCAAAAAATTGTAATAGGTTTGTCAGGCAGGATTTTCCTTTAAGGAATCCATGTGGAGTTCTGCCTATCTTGTCATCTGCCTCCAGGTACTCCGTAATCTCATCCTTGACAATCGACTCCAACAACTTCCCAACCACCGATGTCAAGCTAACAGGTCTATAATTTCATTTTTGCTTCCTTGCCCCCTCCTTAAATAGCGGAGTGACATTTGCAATCTTCCAGTCCTCCGGAACCATGCCAGAATCTATCGACTTTTGAAAGATCATCACTAATGCCTCCGCAATCTCCACAGCTACTTCCTTCAGAACACGAGGGTGCATTCCATCTGGTCCGGGAGATTTATCGACCTTTAGACTATTCAGCTTCCTGAGTACTTTCTCTATCGTAATTGTGACTGCGCACACTTCTCTTCCCTGCCACCCTTGAGTGTCTGGTATACTGCTGATGTCTTCCTCAGTGAAGACTGATGCAAAATACTCGTTCAGTTCCTCCGCCATCTCCTGATCTCCCCTTACAATTTCTCCAGCATCATTTTCCATCGGTTCTATATCTACTCTCACCTGTCTTTTACTCTTTATATACTTGAAAAAGCTTTTAGTATCCTCTTTGATATTATCTGCTAGCTTCCTTTCATAGTTAATCTTTTCCCTCTTAATAACCTTCTTAGTTTCCTTTTGTAAGGTTTTAAGAACTTCCCAATCCTCTGTCTTCCCACTAATTTTTGCTTCCTTGTATGCCCTCTCCTTTGCTTTAACTTTGGCTTTGACTTCTCTAGTCAACCACTGTTGCATCCTTTTTCCATTCAAAAATTTCTTCTTTTTTGGAATATACCTGTCTTGCACCTTCCTCACTTCTCGCATAAACTCCAGCCACTGCTGCTCTGCCGTCCTTCCCGCCAGTGTCCCTTTCCAGTCAACTTTGGCCAGTTCCCCTCTCATGCCACTGTAATTTCCTTTACTCCACTGAAATACTGACACATCGATTACGGCTTCTGTTTTTCAAATTTCACAGTGAACTCAAATCATGTTATGATCACTGCCTCTGAAGGGTTCCTTCACCTCAATCTCTCTAATCACCTCCAGTGCATTACACAATACCCAATCCAGTACAGCTGATCCCCTAGTGGGCTCTACAACAAGCTGTTCTAAAAAGCCATCTCGCAGACATTCTACAAATTTTCTCTCTTGAGACCCAGTGCCGACCTGATTTTCCCAATCCACTTGCATGTTAAAATCCCCCATAATTATCATAACACTGCCCTTCTGACAAGCCTTTTCTATTTCCTGTTGTAATTTGTAGTCCACATCACTGCAGCTGTTTGGAGGCCTATAAATAACTGCCGTCAGGGTCCTTTTACCCCTGCGATTTCTTAGCTCAACCCATAAAGATTCTGCACCTTCCGATCCTATATCACCACTTTCTAATGATTTAATATCATTTCTTACCAATAAAGCCACGCCTCCCCCTCTGCCTACCTTCCTTGGACGTTCAGCTCCCAGAGACATGCGTCCTTTAGCCACGTCTCAGTGATCAAAGATAGAATACAAAAGTAAGCTAGCCAATAACATTAAAGAAGATACCAAAAATTTCTTCTGGTACATAAAGTATAAAAGGGAGGTGAGAGTGGATATTGGACCACTGGAAAATGATGCTGGGGAGGTGGTAATGGGTAACAATGAAATGGTGGACAACCTGAATAAGTGTTTTCCATTAGTCTTCACTGTGGAAGACACTAGCAGTATGGTGGAAGTTCCAGGTGTCGGGTCATGAAGTGTGTGAAGTTACCATAACGAGAGAGAAGGTTATTGGGAGACTGCAAGGTTTGAAGGTAGATAAGTCACCTGGACCAGATGGTGTACATCCCAGAGTTCAGAAAAAATGGCCAAAGAGATCATGGAGGCATAAGTAACGATCTTTCAGGAATCCACTGGATTCTGGACTGGTTCAGGAAGACTGGAAAATTGCAAATGTCTCTCCACTCTTCGGGAAACCGTAGGCCAGTTAGCCTGACCTCAGCTGGGAAGGTTGGGAAGATGTTGGAGTCAACCATAAAGGATGATGTCATAGGGTACTTGGAAGTACATGATAAAATAGGTCATAGCGCAGTTTCCTTGAGGGAAAATCTTGTCTGACAAATCTGTTGGAATTCTTTGAAGAAATAACAAGTAAGATGGACAAAGGAGAATTGGTTGATGTTGTGCACTTGGATTTTCAGAAGCCCTTTGGCAAGATGCCGCACGTGAGGCTGCTAACCAAGCTACGAGCCCATGGTATTACAAGGAAAGATTCTAGCATGGATAAAGCAGTGGCTGAGTGGCAGGAAGACAAAGAGTGGGAATAAAGGGAGCCTTTTCTGGCTGGCTGCCAGACTAGTGGTGTTCCACAGAGGTTTGTGTTGGAACAGATTATTTTTATGTTATATGTCAATGATTTGGATGATGGAATTGATGGCTTTGTTGCAAAGTTTGCAGATGATATGAAGACAGGCAGAAGGGCCGGTAGTTTTGAGGAAGTAGAGAGGCTACAAAAGTACTTAGATTAGGAGAATGGACAAAGAAATGGCAGATGGAATACAGCATTGGGAAGTGTATGGTCACGCACGTTGGTGGTTGACTTATTTTCTAAGTGGAGAAAAAAATACGAAACAAGTGAAGTGCAAAGGGGCTTGAGTGTCCTTGTGCAGGATTCCCTAAAGGTTAATTTGCAGGTTGAGTCAGTGGTGAGGAAGACAAATGTGATGTTAGCATTCATTTCAAGAGGGCTAGAATATAAAAGCAAAGATGTAATGTTGAAATGTTATAAAGCACTGGTGAGGCCCAGTGGAGTATTGTGTGCAGGTTTGGGACTCTCATCTTAGAAAGGATGTGCTGAAACTAGAGAGGGTTCAAAGGAGGTTCACGAAAATGATTCTAGGATTGAATGGCTTGTCATAAGTATTCACTAGAATTCAGAAAAATGCGGGATGATCTCATTGAAACCTATCAAATGGTGAAAGGCCTTGATAGAGTGGATGTGGAAAGGATGTTTCCTGTGGTGGGAGAGACTAAGACCAGAGGACACAGTCTCAGAATAGAGGGGCGTCCTTTTAGAACGGAGATGAGGCGGGATTTCTTTAGCCAGGGAGTGGTGAATCTGTGGGATTATTTGCCACAGACAGCTGTGGAAGCCAAGTCTTTTTGTATATTTAAGGCAGAGGTTGAGAGATTATTGTTTGGTCAGGGCATGTATGGATACAGGGAGAAGACAGACGATTGGGGCTGAGAGGAGAATTGGACCGGCCATGACGAAACAGTGGAGCAGATACGATGGACCAAATGGCCTAACTCTGCTCCTAAATGTTATGGTTACCTGCTCAAAACACTTAATCAGGTTTGTAAGACATACCTGCCCTGCATAAAACCATACTGACTGTCCCTAATCAGGCCGTGTTTTACCAAATACATGTAAATTCAGTCTCAAGGAATCCTCTCCAACATCTTCCTTATATTGATGTGAGACTTTTCTGACTGTTATCCCAATTTCCCTTTTTGAACAAATCAACAACATGGGCTACTGTACAGTCCCCCAGGACCTTGCCTCTTGCTAATAAGTATACAGAATTCTTCATCAAGGCCCCAGCAATCTCACCTGTTTCCTCTATATCCCATCAGGATTTGAGTTCTTATCCACTTTAATACTCTCCAGAAGACCCAGCACCACCACCTTCCTGCTCTCAAAATGTCCTGGCACATCATCATGCACTTCTCTACTCTCCTCCATGTCCTTCTCCTTGGTGAATCCTGAAGCAAACTGTTAATTTAGTACCTCATCGACATCCTCTGATTCCAAGCATAATTACTTCATCGTTGTATTCCTGCTCTCTCCCTAGTTAGCCTCTTGTTTTTCATGCATGTAGAAAATGCCTTGGAATTCTCTTTAATCCTACTCACCAAGGATATTTCACGGCCTCTTTTGGTCTTCCTAACCCCCTGCTTGATCTTTTTCCTGCTATCTTAAAACAAGAGGTTGTGATCATTATTCCCCAAATGCTTTTCCTTTGCAAGGCCAGTCTGTTGTCTAGCTTTATTTCTTAATGCAAAGGTGTAGTATGCTCCCTCCTCTAGTTGGGCTATCCACTTATTATTTCTAGAAACTCTGTCCAATGCACTATATAATTCTGCCCCATCTAAGTCTTTGCCCATCAGTTCCACCAGGTACATGAATGTGGTCTTCCCTGTCTTCCTTTCAGACTTCAATAATATCTGCTTTCCTTTTCATCCCTTCCCTTTGGTACCGTGCTGCACTGGTTCCCAGCTTGTTGTTCTCCCATTAGAATCCTTATCACCTTATCAGTTAATATGTAGTTTTATCAGTGAGTTTAAGAACTCTTGATTATCACTGGTTCAGCATGGGATCTGAATTGCACGGTTTTGCTTTTTCTTGTCACTTGGATTGCAGCACATATTTAATCACGGGCACGGGCAGCAGTGGAGGCCAAGTCATTGGGTGTATTTAAGGCAGAGATTGATAGGTATCTGAGTAGCCAGGGCATCAAAGGTTATGGTGAGAAGGCGGGGCAGTGGGACTAAATAGGATAAAATGGATCAGCTCATGATAAAATGGCGGAGCAGACTCGATGGGCTGAATGGCCTACTTCTGCTCCTTTGTCTTATGGTCTTAATCTTTCAGGGATCTGCTCAGTTTTTAACCAGTTTATATTTTAATATGGGTGGTGGGGTGGAGACACATCTCTACCAAAGGAGGTGTAAGGGGCTCCTTCCCTCCACCAGCCTGCAGGTCACCCTTGGGCAAGGTGTAGCACCGCCCCCCTCCCAGAATCAGGTTCACATGAAGCCATGGGAGTAGGTAGTGGATGGTCCTATGGTCCTATGAGCTCTGGTGTATATCACAAGCTGGTGCAGCTGGCTATGCGACCACTGATGCCAGGCAATCTCTGAAGAGTTGTGATAATGGCTGGGGGAAAGACACTGCCCAGGAGACGGCAATGGTGTACCATTTAAGTAGAAAAATTTGTCAAAAACAAACACGCTAATGGAAAGACAATGATAGTCCATGTCATAAAACATGGCACTTAATGAACAAACAATATTTTAATGCAACTGGTAGTCAAATGGGAATTTATTTATTTATTCATTCATGTTATTTCTTAATATTTATTTTTCAGTTACTATCAGTTCTTTCAGTTCAGGTTTTAAATGCATTTGTTGTAGGAGAATATGATACCTGGTATATGTATGACGCCAGGGTGTCCCAATCTGTCAGTCAGAGTTTGGGTTTGCACTGGGGATGTGCCATGCATGATGAGGCGCTGTTATTTGTATGGCGAGAGCAATGGGCATGTTGGCAGCTTCAGTGCACTTTCAGGTCTAGCCCTGAGAGATTTGACACTCATTTGACTAGTGGAGGGTCAAATCTGCCAAAAAGCTGAAAGTGTTCAAAGTAATAGCAACAATAAAAAGTTGTTGGAAACTGTTTAGCATTAAATGAAACATTTAAAGCCTGAGCTGAAAGTGTTGACAGTAATTGAAAGATAAATAACATTTGACCACCAGTTGTATTCAAAATAAACTTTGGGTAGAATCTCTTTAAATTGGCTTCAAGGTGAGAGAGGACCAATTTTTTAGTCTACTTCTTGAACAGCTAGTTTTTCAGGACTCTAAGGTGCTGTTGGATTAATTGCCTTGGGAAATTATTTCTGTGTGTTGGAACTCTGTAATTAGTAAGAGATTAACTGTGGCAGCATGGTAGTGTAGTAGTCAGTCTAAAGCTATTACAGTGCCAGTGATCTGGGTTCAATTTCGCTGCTGTCTGTCAGGAATTTGTTTATTCTGCACATGCCTGCAAGGGTTTCCTCCAGTTCTCTGTGGGAGGAATGTGGAATTTCAGGTTGGTAGTTAATTGGTCACATGGTGTAATTGGGGGCATGGGTTCATTGGGCCAAAAGGGACTGTTAACTGTGTTCTCTCTGTAAGTAAATAAATGTAATGCCAAAGCAATGCTATCTGACGAATAAAGTTACCACAAAAATAAACGGCACAAGGGTGTACATTTTGGGATCTTGGCATCTTGATGGCTTCCTGTGATCTTGAGATTCTCAATTCTTAAAAGCGTACTTAACCTGTTTAGTACACATTGTGTTTATATTGTAAATGAGCCTTGTCACTTGCAAGACTTTTGTATGTTTTAAAGTAAACCTAGCTGGCCTCTAGACACTTTTAAAAATGGCATTCACTTCTAAAAATGGCATGGCTTTATTAGGTACACCTGTACACCTGCTCATTCATGTAAATATCTAATCAACTAATCATGTGGCGGCAACTCATTACATAAAAGCATGTAGACATGATCAAGAGGTCCAGCTATTGTTCAGACCTAACTTCCAGATGGGGAAGAAATGTGATCTAAGTGACTTTGACCATGATATGATTCTTGGTGCTAGATAGGGTGGTTTGAGTTATCTCAGAAACTGCTGATTTCCTGGGATTTTCATGCATAGAGTTTACAGAGAATGTTGCACAAACCAAAAAAACACAGTGAGTGACAGTTCTGTAAGTGAAAATGCCTTGTTAATGAGAGAGATCATAGAAGAATGGCTGAACTGTTTCAAGCTGACAGGAAGGTGACAGTAACTCAAATAACCAAGTGTTAAAACACTAGTGTGCAGAAGAGCATCTCTGAATGCACAGCATTTCGAACCTTGAAGTAGATGGGCTATAGCACCAAAAGACTATTCCTGTACCTCATAAAGGGACCACTGAGTATAGATGAAAGAACAACAACCTGTTGCTTGGATCGTATCAATGAGCCCAGGGATTAAATTAAAACTTTATTTTCATTGTACCCATGAAGTGATATGTAATTTCATGACCCTTATGATAGCGGCCTGTACATTGATCATCATTGTGATTCTGGGTTGTTGATGTAGTTCAAAGTTTAGTTAAGGTGATTCCTCTATGCTACTGGTTGGAGTCTCTGGAATTGCTGATTTTGTTGATGGCAGAAGAAACATCTGGATTCTTTTTGTTCTAAGGCAGTTGAAACTTATTTGTTGTTTTTAATTTTATCTCACATAAATTTGAATTTTCATTTGGATTGCTGGATGTGGCTCTCTGATTTATTGATTTTTATTTTAAGGTGACGATAAGCCTTTTGAAGGCCAAGCAGATTGCATTGCAAGACCAAGTGCAGAAGCTTCAGTCTGTTGCTCAGCCAGCGCACACAGAAACCAGTGAAAGCACGTCGACAGCCTCTACTGCCTTTCTGCCTGACGATGTTCCGCTCCGTGCTACGTTCCATGGGGACACCATGGATTTTGGAGATGTCATCTGGTCCCAGCAGGAGATCAACAGACTTTCCAAACAGGTGTCAAAGTTAGAAACTGATGTTGCCCATTGGAAAGCTTTGGCACAGGTCAGTGAATTGTATCAATGCTGGTTATATAATTGTTAAAGCTGAAGTTGATCCCAGAATCCTAGCATTTCCCTTGTTTCTCCATTCATCCATGTGATCAGAACATTTGAATACTATCTCTCAGCTATTCCAATATTTTCTTGAATAAGAAGTTGGATTTGTCTCGGAGGATACAAACCAAATCAGTGCATTCAGATCATAAACAAGAGAAGGTATGCAGATGCTGGAAATCTAAAGCAACATACACAAAATGCTGGAGGAATTCAACAGGTCAGGCAGCATCTATGGAAATGAATAGACAGTCGACATTTTGAACTGAGACACTTTTTCAGGTAAAGTACCTAAGTGCTATAATAGGCCATGCACCTCTTCCCTCATCTCCATTCAGGGCCACAGGCAGTCATTCCAGGTGAGGGAACACCTCACCTGCGAAAATGTTGGTGACCAAACAATTTAATTCCGATTACCTCACCTATTCCAACATGTCGGTCCATGGTCTCCTCTTGTGCCAAGATAAGGTCACCCTCAGGTTGGAGAAACTACACCTTATATTTTAACACTCACAGCACGCTGGAGGAACTCAGCAGGTCAGGCAGCATCAGTGGAAATGATGAGTCGACGTTTCGTGCTGGAACCCTTCTTCAGGACTGAAGAAATAAGGAGGGGGAAACATTTGAAGAATGCTTGTAGTTTCAGTTGAAAAACCAGTAATTTGAAAGACAAATGGGTGGGGGAGGGGAAGCAGGGGCGTCATAGCCAGGAAAACAATGGGTAGTAGAAGAAGGAGGCGGAACCATGAGGGAGGTGATAGGCAGCTGGGGGAGGGGGCAGAGTGAAATAGGGATAGAGGAAGGGAGGGGGATGGAATTACTGGAAGTTGGAGAATTCTGTGTTCATACCAAGGGGCTGGAGACTACACCCAGACGGTATATGAGGTGTTGCTCCTCCAACCTGAGTTTAACCTCATTATTGCAGTAGAGGAGGCCATGTATGGACATATCTGAATGGGAATGGGAAGCAGAGTTGAAGTGGGTGGCTACCGGGAGATCCTGTCTGTTGTGGCGGACGGAGCGGAGGTGCTCGCCGAAGCGGTCCCCCAATCTGTGTTGGGTTTCACCGATGTAGAGGTGGCCGCACCAGGAGCACTGGATGCAATAGGTGATCCCAGCATCTGCAGATTATTTTGTGTTTACTTTGATCCCAGCATCTGCAGATTATTTTGTGTTTACTTTGATCCCAGCATCTGCAGATTATTTTGTGTTTACACCTTATATTTTGTCTGGATAGCCTCCAACCTGATGGCATGAATATCAATTTCTCCTTCTGGAAAACAAATTCCACTCTCTCCCCCCCCCCCCCATTTCCTTGATTTCCCCCCACCTCTTCGTACCTGCCTATTACTCCCCCATCCCGGGTCCTCTCCTCCTTCTCTTTATCCTGTGGTCTACTCTCCTCTCTAGTCAGATTCCTTCTTCTCCAGCCCTTTTCGCACCCATCTGGCTTCACCTATCACCTTCCAGCTCGTCTCCACCCCACCCTTTTTATTCTGGCATCTTCCTCCTTCTTTTTCAGTCCTGAATAATGGTCTCGGCTCGAAACATCGATGATCTATTCATTTCTATAGATGCTACCTGATCTGCTGAGTTCCTCCAGCATTTTTGTCTGTGTGTTGCAGTGCATTCAGATTTCAGTTTTGATTTGATCTATTTACTACAAGTATAATTCCGTGCTTATGCATCTGACTGAACTGTCAATTACTAGAAAACACACCGTATGTAATTTCTGGGCAAGCATATAACTCCTGATTCACCTGCCGGATGCTTAAAATATTGGGGGGTGGGGGGGTGAAATTGTACATGAAGATACACTCACTGCAGATCTAGTCAGGTTCTTTGGAGAAATGAGTAAAAAAATACACATTTTTGATAACAGTTTCTTGAAAATACTGTTCAGTATTATAATACAAATTACTGTTGTATTCCTTATAGACCGAAGATGTAAATGACAGAGGATGAATGATGTGCAGGATTTTCTATTCAGTGTCTTTCTCTAAAGATTTATTTCTGTTTGTCTAGAAATAGGACTTTGAAAGGTTACAAGCAAGGTATTGGACTTTCTTGCTGTGGCTTTTTGCACGAACAAATGTAAATCAATTGCACTATCCCAACTACTTGCAATATCATTTCCTGCTTCAAATATTTTTTTGCAATATTTGCTTGAAGGATGGAGGGTTCCACTTACAACTTTTCTCAACAGGAAAGCACTCAAAGTCCAACTATCATCCATGTAAAACATTGTCTTCTAATCATTCTAAGCCACTTTGAAATTGACTCCCTTCGTCATAGACTCCTTAACCAGAAGCAATGTTCTTTCACTCTATCCTGTGCTAGTGGATACTTTATCAGGACTATAAAATTTATCTTCATAGTATATTACAACACCTTGGAGATTCCATACTATAAGGTTTTTTAATTTTTTAATACCCTTTTTGTAAAGTTGCTAAACTGTTTGTATTTCAAGTTAGACAATAGACAATAGGTGCAGGAGTAGGCCATTCGGCCCTTCAAGCCAGCACCACCATTCACTGTGATCATGGCTGATGATCCACTATCAGTATCCAGTTCCTGCCTTATCCCCATAACCTTTGATTCTGCTATCTCTAAGAGCTCTATCCATCTCTTTCTTGAAAGCATCCAGAGACTTGGCCTCCAGCCTTCTGGGGCAGAGCATTCCATATATCCACCACTCTCTGGGTGAAAAAGTTTTTCCACAACTCCGTTCTAAATGGCCTACCCCTAATTCTTAAACTGTGGCCTCTGGTTCTGGACTCACCCATCAGCGGGAACATGCTTCCTGCCTGCAGCGTGTCCAATCCCTTAATAATCTTATATGTTTCAATAAGATCCCCTCTCAGCCTTCTAAATTCCAGAGTATACAAGCCTAGTCGCTCCAATCTTTCGACATATGACAGTCCCGCCATCCCGGGAATTAACCTTGTGAACCTACGCTGCACTCCCTCAATAGCAAGAATGTCCTTCCTCAAATTTGGAGACCAGAACTGCACACAGTACTCCAGGTGTGGTCTCACCAGGGCCCTGCACAGCTGCAGAAGGACCTCTTTGCTCTTATACTCAATTATACTCAGTTAAGAACTCTTTTTACTGGTCTCTGTGTTTAATCTAGATCTCATTGCACGATCATGCTAACTGCTCATTGCAGTTTTAGAAGAGAAAAGTTAATTCTTTTTAATGTTATTTTTAGGTAACTAAGAGTCAAGGGTCAGTCAGCTCTGATGAGGATGATATCTACAAGCTGCAAAAGACAATAGAAGTAAGAACATCTTGCAAATTTAAGAACTCCATTAGTCAATGGAACTGCAGTTTCAGCAGTCATCTTAAAATATAATGTAAATATAATGTTGGAGTATTAGGGCATGTTGCTTAGCTATTAAGGTAACAACAGGAGGGCACTGAATTATCACTTAATATAAGTGATTGCTGTTTCTGTTTCCCCATATCTGCCTGCATTGACTTTTATTTTGCCATTCTCTTTATATGGTAGTAATAGGAATACGATATCATTTCTGTTAAAATCCGTTTGGTACTTTATCATGTGCCTATTAATTTGTATAGTGGATAGTCTATTTCATTATCCTTCAAGAAATGGTACCACAGACAAAGCAAATTTTGTCTTCATCTAGCAACTGTACTTACTGGTTGTAATCAGTTGCTAAGACTGACGATAACCTTCTTATCATTAGGCTATGGGTCCTGCAACCGATAAAAGTACTCCTGTCACTAACCAACTGAAATCTGCTTGGTTGGTGCATTCCATTTGTGCAAAACTTTCGGCTTGTATCAATGGACAATATGTAACAACTAATTTAACGAAACCGGTAATTTACTAGGTGTCTTTGAACTGTAAGATAATGATTGTTGTCAGTTAGCCACGGTAGCGTGGTGGTTAGCATAACGCTTTACGGTACAGGTGACCCGGGTTCAATTCCTGGTGCTGCCTGAATAAGGAGTTTGTGCGTTCTCCACATGACTGCCTGGGTTTCCTCTAAGTGCTCTGGTTTCCTCCCACAGTCCAAGGACTTACCAGTTAATTGTAATTAGGCTAGGATTACAAATTTGGGGATTGCTATGCGGCATGGCTGAAAGAGCCAGAAGGGCTTATTCCACTCTGTGTGTAAATAAATAAATAAACAAACAAACAAACTCATGGAGTACATTGGTCATATTTGTTCAGGTATTCAAGTCATCTGCTACATTATTTAGCATGTGCCCATCCATTGAATCTCTCCTAAATTATAAAGAATGAATGTTATCTGATATTTTAAATAAGATTGTAAAATTAATGCATCTGGTATTTGCTCAGCTGTTATGTACAGCAGTAAGGTGATACTAAATTAACAGTGAAGATGATCACTAAGCACTGAACATCATCGTCTGGGTCTAGGAACTCTTTTTATCATAATGCTGCCTTCAGTACTCATTTTAACCATATTTATGCCCAGCAGTTTTAATATAATTTAATTTTGTCTAAGGGAAAAATTTTCTCATGATAATCTAATGATGTGTTCGTATTACCACTGAATCTGTTGCAGTATTCTTCGGGAGGTTCTGAAATCCCAAAGAAATTGAAATCATATAGTTCATGATTAATGTTCCTCGTGAAATATTTAGATTATGCTAATGTTTAGTTCGTTCCGCTCTAATGATAACCAGTTGGCTCATTATTACAGGAGGTGAAGCAGCAGCTTAGCCGGGAGATTGATGAGCATCAGCATGAATTGTCTACGCTGCAAGATGTACATCGGCAGAAAATAAATAGTCTCACAAAGCGACACAGGGATGAGCTTGCAGAGTACGAGGAGCGGATAGAAGAACTGGAGCAGCAATTGCAAGGTTCGAAGTAGCTATTCGTGCATTGGAACTCCAAAATGCACTGTAACTTGGCAGAGAAACTGTTCAGGATTGCAGTAACATAAGATAACAATATCATCATGTGAATATATATTCTCACCTGTGTCATTACACATATCATACTAAGAAGCCATTCAGGAGTCATAACGCAAACACGAGGTTACCCATAGCCCTCTATTTTTCTAAGCTCTATATACCTATCCAGGAGGCTCTTAAAAGACCCTATCATATCTGCCTCCACCACCATAGCCGGCGGCCCATTCCACACACTCAGCACTCTGTGTAAAAAAAAAACTTACCCCTGACATCTCCTCTGTAGCTACTTCCAAGCACCTTAAAACTGTGCTCTCCCAGAGCCACTGGGCAGTTGTCATCAAGGAACGTTACCTTGTTTTTCTTAGGGCACCAGGATAATATTACTTTGTGTTAGGTGTGCGAATTATGTTTTGTGTTGTGCACTTTGGTCCAGAGGAAAATTGTTTCGTATGTATGGTTGAATGACAATAAACTGAACTTGAACTTAATAGTGCTAGTTTTAAAGCAGGTGAGAACTTTGGATTGAAGAAGGGAGTGGTTAAAAATATCTGCAAGTACCCCAACCAGCTGATCTGCGCAGGATCTAATTACACAGCTAGGGACACCATCTGGGCCAGATGCCTTCCACGGTTCACTCTGTGGAAGACTTGAGGTTTGGGTGCACTCCAAGATTCCTGTTGGAGTAGGTGGCGACATACCAATCCTCTTTTGTTCAAAACATGCATAGAGTGCATGAAGTTCATTGGGAAGGGATGTGCTGTAATTGTATTGCTGCCTGACTTTGCTTTTAGCTCCTATAGCAAGTAAGTTCATCCATGCTATTCCAGAGATAGTGATAAGTGAGCAATGAGATAGACTACCTAATTACAGTTGTTATTTTCTTACTGATTTCCAAACACTTGTATGGCTACTAAATCAGAATCAGGTTTGTTATCACCGGCATGTGATGCAAAATTTGTTAACTTAGCAGCAGCAGTTCAATGCAATACATAATCTAGCAGAGAGAGAGAGAGAAAAAATTAAAGCATAATAATAAACAAGTAAATCAATTATGTATATTGAATAGATTATTAAAAAATGTGCAAAAACAGAAATACTGTATATTAAAAAAAGTGAGGTAATATCCAAAGCTTCAAATTTCATTCAGGAATCAGATGGCAGAGGGGAGGAAGCTGTTCCTGAATCGCTGAGTGTGTGCCTTCAAGATAAAGATAAGAGTCCATTGTATTACAAGAAAGATACTAGCATGGATATAAGATTGACTAACTGTCGGGGACCATTGGTACAGAATAAATTGCAGGACATGATGCTGAGGGCCAGGATCTGCCAACATTTGGAACAAACGGGGTCTGACAGGATAGTCAGCGTGGCTTTGTGCATGTAAAGTCTTGTCTGCGAAATCTGTTGGAGGATTTCTTTGAAGAGATAACCAATAGGGCAGACCAGGGTCAGGCAGTAGATGTTGTGTATATGAACTTTAGCATGGTCGTTGACAAAGTCCTTCATGGCCTGGAAGGTTAGATTGCATTGTATCCAGGGGGAGATAGCAGACTGGATTTGTAATTGTCTTGGTGGTAGGAAGTAGAGGTTTGGCTCTCAGACTGGAGGTCTGTGTCTAGTGATGTGCCACAGGGATCAGTTATGGGACCTTTGTTGTTTGTAATTTATATAAACAATGGATGTGAACGTACAAGGCATGGTTAGTAACTTTCTGGATAATACCAAATTAGCTGGTATTATAGATAGTGTAGAAGGTTATTAGAAATTTCAGGGGATCTAGATCAGCTAGCTATGAGGGCTGAGGATTGACAAATGGCTTCAATTCAGATAAATGTGTGGTATTGTATTTTGGAAGATCAAACTAGGTTAGGACTTGTGCAGTGATTCTAGGGATGCCATTACATAGTTCAGAAAAGCATTGTGACAAGTAAATAGGGTAGTGAAGAGGGCATTTGGCATGCTGGCTTTTGTTAATCAGGGTATTGAGTATAGGAGTTGGGAAGTTATGATGCTGTTATACGAGATATTGGTGAGGCTGCACTTGTATTGAGAATTGTGGATCACAGGCAAAATTCTTGAGGCAACATCTGTGGAGGGGAATAAACAGTTGATGATTCGGGTCAGGACCTTTCATCAGAACTGGAAAGGAGTGTTGTGTATAGCTTTGCTCACACTATTAAAGGAAATAGGTGATTAAACTCGAAAGAGAGCAGAAATGATTTACCAGGATGTTACCAGGACTTGGGGAGCTTGAGTTACAAGGAGAGGCTGTGTAGGTGATGACTTTAACCTCTGGAATTGAGGGCAGGGGTCCGCAACCTTCTTTGCACCACAGACTGGTTTAATATTGACAATATTCTTGCGGACCGGCTGACTGGGGGCGGGGGGTGTTCAAGTAGGGTTAAACTCACCTCGACATGTCTTTTACAGTTAGGGTTGCCAGCTTTCTCACTCCCAAATAAGGGACAAAAGTAGCAGTCAAATACGGGACACTTGTGTTTACCCCAGGAAAGACTACCATGACCATGAAGCCTTGCGCAGGCACCTGTGTGGGCATGCGCATACGTGCTGATTTTTTTTCCACAAATTGGTTTTGGCTTAATCTTCCTGACTACACTGTACATACATTATTTCTACTTTATATAGGCTGTGTATTTATCATATCATTCCTGCTTTTACTATATGTTAGTGTTATTTTAGGTTTTATGTTTTATTTGGTATGATTTAGTAGGTTATTTTTTGTCTGAGAATGCTCAAAAATTTTTCCCATATAAATTAATGGTAATTGCTTCTTCACTTTACGCCATTTCGGCACGAAAGGTTTCATAGGAACGCTCTACCTTAGCGGGGGAAATACGGGACAAGGGCGGTCCCGTATGGGACAAACCAGTTTAGCCCAATGTACGGATGTCCTGGCAAATACGAGACAGTTGGCAACCCTATGTTCAAGTTCAACAGTGCGTGACAGGGAATGAGGAAAGGTGTAGCTGACTCATATTGTTTCCTCGCGGCCCGGTAGCACATGCTTTGCGGCCCGGTAGTTGGGGACCGCTGATTTAGGGGATTGGGGGTAACCAGATAGAGGTGTATAAGATCATGAGGGGCATAGACAGGGTGAAAGGACATTTTTTTTTTTTTTTTACCAGAGTGGGGAGTGGGGTTGCTCAAAACAAGAGGGCTTGGGTTTAAGATTAAAGACGTAAAATTTAGAAGTGACATCAGGGCAACTTCGTCATGCAAAGAGTTGTGCATACATGGAATGTACTACCAGAAATTGTAATTGAGGCAGACATATTAGTAATATTTAAAAAAAAACCATAGATAGGTACATGAGTAGGAGGTATTTATAGGGCTGTGGGCCGAATGTAGTCAGATGGCACTAGCTCACTGAATAGCATAGTCTGCAGAGTTAGGCCAGAGGGTCTGTTTGCATGCTGCATGACTGTACTGTTCTCAGAGCCTCCTATCACGTAAATTTATCACTAATCCTCAATTCTGTGCAATACAAAATATTTTCCTCTCACCTGGATGGCATTTTAAAGTTTCAATGAGGGGAGTCTTTTCTGTGCTGTCAGGATTTGTGAAGAGAAACTTGACAACTGGATCAGAAACTAGTGTTCCAACTCTTTGATAAAGCGCATGAATAAATTGTACCCCTAATTTTACCCCAGCAGTTTGCCTTAAGGTAAAGGCCATAATAATTATTCTATTTTAGTTGTGCAAACTACATCAAATTGAATTGACTTATTTCTTACATCCTTCACATACATAAGGAGTAAAAATCTTTACGTTATGTCTCTTGTCTAAATGTGTAATTTATAGTCATTTGTAATAAATAGTATGTACAGTAGGACAGTCAATATAACATAGAAATACACTCAAATCAGCGTGAATTAATCAGTCTGATAGCTTGGTGGAAGAAGTGGTCCCGGAGCCTGTTGGTCTTGGCTTTTATGCAGGGGTAACATTTCCTGGATGGTAACAACTAGAATAGTTTGTGGTTGGGGTGTCTCTGATCCCCAATGATCCTTCTGGCCCTTTCTACGCACCTGCCTCTGTAAGTGTCCTGAATAGTGGGGAGTTCACATCTACAGATGTGCTGGGCTGTCTGCACCACTCTCTGCAGAGTCCTGCGATTGAGGGAAGTACAGTTCCCATACCAGGCAGTGATGCAACCAGTCTGGATGCTCTCAATTGTGCCCCTGTAGAAAGTCCCTAGAATTTGGGGACTCATACCAAACAACTTCATGGGTCTGAGGTGAAAGAGGTGGTGTTACGCTTTTTTAAAACCACAAGCCGGTATGTACAGACCACGTGAGATCCTCGGTGATGTGTATACCGAGGAACTTAAAGCTGTTCACTGTCTCAACCCCAAATCCATTGATCTCAATAGAGGTGAGCCTCTCTCCATTCCTCCACAGTCCACAACCAGCTCCTTTGTTTTTGCAATATTGAGGGAGAGGTTGTTTTCTTGACACCATTGTGTTAGGGTGATGACTAAGTAAGCTACTTTGTAAGCTACCTCATTATTATTTGAGATAAGGCCGATTAATGTAGTATCGTCAGTAAATTTAATTAGCAGATTGGAGCTGTGTGTGTCCAGTGCATATTGGGTGAAAACATAGAAGAATCTATGTGGCGATGAGCCAGAATAATTTTGTGTAACATCCTCGGGAGAGGTTGGCCTTCATTTTATTAATCACATCCCCAGAGTTGAAAAGGAAATGTGTTAATCCACTGCAACTTGTGGGCAAATCATCAGTGTATGATTCAATTATTTTATTAATAGTGTTTGAAAAAATTTGGTTCGAAATGATACCTCAGTGTATGTAAAACTTCACTGCTTTAGATGATGCAAATCTGATGCCAGACTGGATCGGACTTTACTTATCGGAATCCAGTAGTTTTCTAGTGCTATGTGTTGTATAGTTAGTCAGATGCATAAATCTGACAGTGAATTTTTGGCTAATTTATCTAATTATTAAATCATGAAGATTTATCTGTATTTCAACAGTAGGCTAGAATACTTAAGGTTTTATTTTCAAGTTACTTCTAATGTAAGTTAATTTTTTTTGAATAATTCTAAACAGTTCACATTTACGGAAAGCTTGTGTCCTTAGCTGGTGAGTTGTAAGGATGAATAAAGATATGTTTTATTCCTTATAATTTAACATAATTTCATATTGTCTGTTATAGATGCAGAGACAGAACAGAAGGGAATGAATAACTCTCAAGATGTATGTATGTGCAGGTGGCTTCCTGAGCAATGTCTTACCTTAATTTTGTGTTAAATATTCCTGCTCCTTATTCAGATAAGATTCACATGATAAACAAAATCTATACTGTATTCAAGATGTCTTGATAACTCTAGAACAGCAAGTTCTAAATTCCAGTGAGTAGTATCCATGAGTGGGTGCAAGTTGCACATTGTGAGACCTTTGTAAAATATGCATTAATTAATAGCCATCTGTAAACAGATCTGTAAATCTGCAAAGGATGGACTATAAGTTCAGTATTTATTATTGAATGGTTTCAAAGGTCAAGTTTCAATTAGTAAATATCTGTATGAAGTATTGAGTATTAAATTATCACGTAAACCAATTATGCAGATCTTTGTGTGAGGAATGATATCTGAAAAATTTGAGAATTTTTGTCTAATTGAGAATGCTTGTCTAGACAGCTCTTAAATGCTGTTAGTAACTCTGCTTTTGCCATTCTCTCCAACAGTGCAGTATTAATACTTGACACTATCTGGGTGGATAAATTCCCCTTACATCCCTGTTAAATCTCATACTCCTTTTCCTCAATCTGGCTCCTCTGGTTTCATCTACTTCTGAAAAGGAGAGAAAATTCCCATGACCTACCCTATTTAGACCTCTCAATAATTTCTTTATCTCAGTCGTGTCTTCTCTTAACCTTCTGCACTCCAGGGAGAATAGATGTAATCTTTCTAATGTAACTAAAACACTCCATCTCATTTTGGTGAATCTTCTTTATACCCTGTCCACTGCGTTCTTCCATTAGTGCAGTGACCAGAAGTGCATATAATACTTAAGCTGAAGTTTGACCAGTGATTTATAAAATTGGAGCATAATTGCCCTGCTCTTGTATCCAGTGACCTGATGACTGAAAACCATTGTCTGATATAGCTTCTTAACCATTATCACCTTCAAAGATCTTTGGACATGCACACTTCAATGCTTCCTAGAACCTGGTGTTATGACTTAATCTCATTAGTATTCACAAAATACATCTCTTCACATTTATCAGGATTGAAATACATCTACTATTTCTCATGTTGTTTCCCAGATACATTGATACCCCCCCTGTAGCCCAAGACTACCTTCCACCCTGTTAATGGCGCCGCCAATCTTGAGTCACTTGCGAACTTGCTGATCACACCTTCTATATCCACATCGAAATCATTCATGTATATTTCAAAGAGCAAAGGCCCCAGCACCACTGATTTGAGGCAAACAATCACAGTCCTCAGCCATCATTCTCTCTTCTACTGGCAAGTCAATATTGGATCCGATTAGCCAACTTGCCCATGATCCCTGGACCATTTGGACCACGTTGAAGGCCACACCAAAGTTCATGTTGGTCACATCTACTGCCCTATCCTCATCTGATGCACTTGTTACCTTCTCAAATAACCCACTTTGATTGGTTGTCCAAGATTTATCCCTGACATGGTCATATTGGCCATCTCTGATTTGTCCCTACCTGTCCAATTCATCATTTATCCTGCCCTTCAGAATTTTTTCAATTACTGCAACTTGTTGTAATTACATTTTTCAATAATTTACTATTTTTTTGGGAAGTTTTTGCTTTTAATTGCTTCTCAATATCAAACAGGTTTTTGACAACTATCTTTACCAATGTGCATAGATTTAGCCAACTGTCCAGGTTCACTTTGGCTTTTATTATTGGGCCTTTGTTCTGGTATCACTTTCAGAGCAGTAGTGGGAGACAGCTGATCATGGGTTCCGGGCTTGTATTTATTTTCCTCTCAAGACGTAAGTGTGGAACAGCTTGAGCTTATAAAATATTCAGTAACTTTCTTCAGATGTTTGAAATCTAAGAAAGTATGCTGAAGTCATGGGACTGCTTTAATGTGTCTACTTTGAACCACTTCTCAGAAACCTACTCATTCCTTAGTAGTCTTTTCCCCTAAAGAGGGTTCACACTGCCCATGGCGCTATGGTAGCATCATATTTAGTGTGATGCTATTAAACTTGGGGCTTTCTAGGGTTCAGAGTTCTGTAAGTGCTTCCCGTGGAATGCATGGGTTTTCTCTGGGTCCTCCTTTTTCCTCCCTCAGTCCAAAGACGTACCATGTGGGTTAACTGGCCATTGTAAGTTGTCCTGTGATTTGGATTAGGGTTATTCGGGGGTTGCTGGGCAGCCAGAAGGGCTTACTCTGCACTATCGTATCCCCTTTTGCCTATCACCTGTCCAGCTCTCGGCTCTATCCCTCCCCCTCCTGTCTTCTCCTATCATTTTGCATCTCCCCCTCCCCCTCCAGCTTTCAAATCCCTTACTCACTCTTCCTTCAGTTAGTCCTGACGAAGGGTCTCGGCCTGAAACGTCGACTGCGCCTCTTCCTATAGATGCTGCTTGGCCTGCTGCGTTCACCAGCAACTTTGATGTATGTTGCTTGAATTTCCAGCATCTGCAGAATTCCTGTTGTCCACCTGTATTAATCCCATTTATTTGAATTTGGCCTGTAGCCTTCGATCCCTTGGCAATTCATGTGTTCAGCTAAATATTTCTTAAATATTCTTGGAGTATTCACTTCTACCTTCCTGTCAACATAAAAACTGTTTTAGATTTTTAAATTTTACCTTTGCTTTGTTATTGATGCATTGTGCTGGCATACCTTTTAGGTTATCATGCTTGTTTTGATCTAGGGTAGGGGTAATCAAAATTGTGCCTTTGTGTCAAGATTTGGGACGATAATAAAAATGAAGGAAAAATAAATTAAACATACTTCATTTGAAAAGATTTTAAACAATCTTTATTAAGAGTTTTTAAAATTAATTTTTTTAGGAGTTTTCTAAGAATTTTTGATCAAATAACCAACTTTCATATTTGGTAGATAATTGTGTAGTTTAATTTTGATTTTGTGTACTTTTAAGGGTAAGTATAATGGACAAGAAGATATTCATGAGCTAAAAGCAAGTCTGGAATTGTTAAACCATGAAAAAGAAGAACTACAAAAGGAAAAGGTTAGTGTTGGATCATGAATTTTTTTTCAGATTGATATTAGGATATGTTTGCACTCTTTTGTTTGGAATGGTCTTTTAAAATCAAGATGATTTCTGTATCATAAACTTCTTCAGAAAGGCCCCCAATGTTGTGCTGAGGGTGGAGAAAATAAAACCCTTGGCAACAGCAACTGTAAGCACCTCTTACAGGTTGTTTTTGGAATCGCATGCTTCAATATCCAAAAATCTGCCTTTGAGACATGATATGTGCTCCACCCAGCAATGTGATAAAAGTGCACCAATGTTGTTCATGAAGAGATTCCAATTTGTTGCATTCTTTCTAACTGAGACCAATACGCAACCTGTGTTGTCTAATGATTATTGTTAGGACAGAAAATTTTAAATAGGTATTTTGTCATTCATGTGTTTTCCAAAATAACATGGGAAGGCATTTGAAGATCAAGAGCAAGTTAAGCTTTTATGACGGAACATTTATCCACTGTCAGTAAAATGGTTGTTGAGCACTGTTAGATAATTGAGTAAATTAATAGAATTTGGAGGAAATGACCTGTTCACAATTTCCTCATCAGATTCCAGATAATTTTGCAAAGTAAGATTGCCTAGATAGGCAGTAGAAAGTTTAAGCCTGATGATGTAATTGATAGATTACCAACTTTGCTTGTATAGTCAGGGTCTCTGAATTTTGGGGAATGCCCCCATAGTTAAGTTCTTAGGTTTGTGTTTATGTTTACAAGATGGTATGAACTTCATGTTGGACAGCAGCTGCTATATTTGTAGATTGCTGGATTGTGATTTGAGTAATGCTGGAAATAATTCAGTATCCAATAGTTGTCTGATGTGGAAAATAAGCTAATAACCATTTGAAACTGAGTAATCATTTAGCAGTCTTAAGCTCTTCATTGCAAAATTGCACGAATGTAATTCTAATGAATTTTGAGTGTTTCAGATGCACATTTTAGATTGGTGGTATCCATTCTGGTTCATCTCTGAATTAACAGGACTTTGCAATTGATCATGTGATATGTTGATTGTGTTTAAAGTTGATCAAATGTGCAATTAAAGAAATCCTTTGAATGGCAGGAGGCAATGCAACAGGAACTCTCAAACCTGCAGAATATTCAGAAGAGTGAATCGGACCTTAATAGTCTGGCCTTGGAAGTGAGTGAACTGAAGCAGAATTTGTTGACCAAAGAGAATGAGCTGTCGGACATCTCCATGCAGAGGGACAGATTAATGTCTGAATTGGAAGAACTGGACAAACAGAATCAAGAAGCTACTGAAGTATGCATTGTACCATTCATTATTTATAATGGTGTTACTGTAGCTCCTGATTCCTTGTGTAAGGTTTGTAAATTGTAACAAACTAATATCCTTTGGATTAATGGAAGAAAGTATTTCCTTTGTGGCAAAAAGATTTTCAAATTGCTTTTTACAGTCAATTGTACAGTGGTGCTGGAAAGTTTGTGAACTCTTCAGAATTTTCTCTGTTTCTGCATAAGTATGACCTAAAATGTGATTAGATCTTCATGTAAGTTTTATCTATAGATAAAGAGAACCCAATTAAATAAGCAACACAAAAAAAACATACTTGTTCATTTATTTATTGAGAAAAATGATCCAATATTACATGTAGTTGTTGGAAAAAGTATCTGAACCTCTAGTATTATCAGTTCATTTAAAGGGGAAGTTAGGTGTTTCAATCAATGGGATTACAATCAGGTGTGATTGTAGGAGGCCCTGGCCTATTCAAAGAACATAAAGCTGGGTCTTCATTATCAAAGTCTGATCTTTACCACATAGGTTTTTGGAAGTGTGCCATACTGCGATCAAAGGTGATTTCTGAGAACCTCAGAAAAATAGTTTTTGATGCTCACGCTGGAAAAAGGATACAAAACCTTTTCTAAAGAGTTTGGGCTTCACCAATACACAGTCAGGCAGATGGTGTACAAATGGAGGAAATTCAACACTGTCGTTACTCTCCCCAGAAGTGGTCGGCCAACAAAAATCACTCCAAGAGTTAGGCATGTAATATTCCAGGAGGTCACAAAGATACTCAGGGTTACATCTAAGGAGCTACGCCCTCTCTTGCATTGGCTAATGTCAGTGTTCATCAGGCAAATACTGAATACCAATGATGTGCATGGCAAGATTGCAAGGAGGAAGCAACTACTCTCCAAGAAGAACATTGCTGCCCACTTACAGTTTGCTAAAGACCACGTGGATAAGCCAGAAGGCTATTGGAAGAATGCTCTGTGAATGTGTGAGTCCAAAATAGAACTTTTTGGCTTAAACAAGAAGCGTTATATTTGGTGAAAAGCAAACACTGCATTCCAGCATAAGAACCTCATCGCATCTGTGAAACATGGTGATGGCAGTGTCGTGGTTTGTGCCTGCTTTGCTGCCTTGGGACCAGGACGGCTTACTATATTTGACGGAACTATGAATTTTTTTTAAATCTCCTAGTAAATTCTACAGGAAAATGTCAGGGTATCCAAACGTAAACAGAAGCTCAAGAGAAAGTGGGTCATGCAGCTAGACAACGATCCTAAACACAAGTCAGTCTACTAAAGAATGTCTAAAGCAGAAGAAATCTCACGTTTTGGAATGGCCGAGTCAAAGTCCTGACCTTAATCCTATAGAAATGTTGTGGAAGGACCTGAAGCAAGCAGTTCATGCAAGGAAGCCCACCAGCATTCTAGAATTGAAGCCGTTTTGTAAGGAGGAATGGTCTAAAGTTCCAACAAGTCAATGTGCGGGACTGATCAGCAGTTATCAGAAACGTTTGGTTGAAGTTATTGCTGTACAAGGGGGTCACACCAGTTACTGAAAGCAAAGGTTCACATACTTTTTCCAACAAATACATGTAATATTGGATCATTTTTCTTAATAAATAAATGAACAAGTATAATGTTTTTGTGTTACTTATTTAAGTCGATTCTCTTTATCCAATTTTAGGACTTGCGTGAAGATCTGATCGCATTTTAGGTCATATTTATGCAGAAATAAATATTCTAAAGGGTTCACAAACTTTCTAGCACCACTGTATTTCCCACATTATCAGACTGGAAAATGTGTGCCAATGATTGGTTTTTAACCCTATTTCAATGCAGTAGTATACCCAGTTGCTATAATTTGGAAAGGGATTGGGGCATAACAGTTGAGTTATAATCAGAAAATACATTGCATACTCAAGGAGCTCTCATTGTGTGTTTTGTAAATCATAGAAATATAAACATATTGTAGCTAGCTTTGGTGCTCACAGGATATTAAATACCACATTGAGGAAATTTGTAATGTAAAGTTTGAACAGTTTTTAGATCATTTATTTTGGCCTTACTGTGGGTGACACAGGAATTTGTAGTGGCATGGTAGTGCAGTAGTTAGCACAACACTTTATAGTACCGGTGACCCGGGTTTAATTCCTGCTGCTGCCTGTAAGAAGTTTGTACGTTCAGCCCATGACCACGTGAGTTTCCTCTGGATGTTCTGGTCTCCTCCCATGCCAGTACCAGTTTGTAGGTTAATCGGTTATTGTAAATTGTCCTGTGATGAGGCTAGGATTAAATTTGGGGATTGCTGGGCAGCATGGCTCAAGGGCCTTCTCCGTGCCATATTTCAATAATAAATACATTTTGTACCAGCAATTTTGTAAACTGCCTGCAAGTATATGACACACAATCCTACTAAAATGGCTAAAAGTTAGAAGCGATTTATGCTCATAGTATGCACTACAAGTGAGTTGCGTTTGAGCCATGCCTGAATAACATTATCATTTCTTGATTTTCTGCAGCATTTGATTAGATCCAAAGATCAGCTGGCACAGCAGCGAAAAGATTCGGAGGGAAAGACCACGCAGCTGCAGTCAGAGCTGGAGGTCATCATGGCTGAAAAGGCATCAATGGTGCAAGAGCTGGAAGTGCAGAAGGGCAAGCTGAGCCAGAGTGCTTTTGCACTTAATGAATTGCACATGAGCAAAGAACAACTGAACACGAAAGTCAGTGACCTAACAGAGAAGTTAAAGAAATCGCAGGTGGATAACTTGGAGTTGAAGGCAGAAGCTGCAGATCTGACAAAGAAGCTAAAGAGTGCCGAATCACAGCTAGAGGTTGCCAAGATGGAGTTTGCCCAAGTAGTTCAGCAAACTCAGAGCAGTGCATGTCAAGAAGGATTACTCGAAGATAAAGATCGAGAAATTTCAGAGCTGAGGAAGCAAATTATGGAAACCAGAGCTATAAATGATGATTTGCAAACAGAGCTTTATGATCTCAAAATCCAAAATAAAAAACTTGTTGCAGATAAAGATGAAGCCAACTTGGCTTTGAATAAAGTTAGAGGACAACTTGAGGAAACTGTTTCCAGTAACAGTGAGGCTTCCAAGGAGAACAGCACCTTGCTGGAGGCAATGAAAATGGAAAAAGCTCAGCTGCAGTCTGAATTGAGCCAGGCTGAGAAACGACTGAACGAAGAAGCAAAAAAATACGAGCAAACCATCAAGGAGTTAACAGAGGCTCAAAGTTTAGATGCTACAACTTTGCAGAAAGAACATAATCGTTTGATCAAGACGATCCAAGAGAAGGATTTTGAGGTTGAAGAGCTCAAACGCAATATAGAGCAGTTGGAAGTGGACCATGAAGAGACCAAAGAAATGCTGAAATCTAGTTTGGAGGGACAGCAGCAGTTGACAGATCTTTTGGAGGAAAAACAGTCATTTGTTGAAATGCTAAAAGTGCGAAGTTTAGAACTGCAGCAAGAAATTGAAAAGAATGTAAAGATTTTAGGGGAATGTGAGTCTTTGAAGCAAAACCTCGAAGAGAAAGATCGGCAATTAAGTGTGATGAAGGAAGAGAACAACCACCTCAAGGAAGAGATAGATAGACTGGGGGACCAACAAAGCAGACCTCAACCTATTGCTGAACCGAAGACCCTTGATATAATAATAGAGCTGGAGACGGAAATAACTGAACTGAACAACAAAAGGAACAGTCTTGAAGAGGAAGTAAGGCTTCACAAGAAGACTATTGAGGAACAAAAGCAGGATATCCTTCAGCTCCAGCGCTCCGTACAGGATCGAGTGGACGAAGCTAAAACCCAGTGTCAGGAAATCAGTTCAACGTATGAAAAGTTAATTTGTGAGAAAGATGATGAAATCCATAGCCTTCAGGAATCCATCAATCAGATGAAAATGCAAAGAGAATTTCAGGATGACCCCACAGATGCTCCAGTTATTCTCCAAGAGATTAAAGTACAAACAGTAAATGGAGAAAATGGAAATGAAAAACATGATTTGTCTAAAGTGGAGATTGATAGATTAGTTAATGGTATAAAAGAAAAAGAAATGGAGATAAAGGTACTGAATGAGAAGAATGTGTCTCTGATTAAGCAGTTAGATCAGTTTACTATTTTTAAGGATGAAGCCGTTAAGCTAACCCAAATCATTCAACAGAAGAACATGGAAATCCAGACTCTTAATGCTAGGATAACCTCTGGCACCTATGGGCAGGCTGGTGCAGATGTGGCCTACTTGCAGCAGCAATTGCAGGCCTATGCTATGGAGAGAGAGCAAGTATTGGCAGTGTTAAATGAAAAGACAAGGGAGAACAGTCAGCTAAAGACAGAATACCATCGAATGATGGACATTATTGCTGCAAAGGAAGCTGCTCTTTTGAAACTCCAAGAGGAGAATCTGAAAATGGTCAATAAAACTGAAAATGAGGGTCAGGATATGATACGGGAAACAATCCAGAATTTGTCTCGGATTATCCGCGAGAAGGACATTGAAATTGATGCTCTTAGTCAAAAGTGCCAAACTCTAGTCACCGTTCTGCAGACCTCTGGAATGGAGGCGAATGGCGAGTCAGGCCTCGTGAGTAGTAATCAGTTTGAAGAGCTCTTGCAGGAGCGTGACAAGCTAAAGCAGCAAGTGAAGAAGATGGAAGAGTGGAAGCAGCAGGTGATCACCACTGTTCAAAACATGCAGCATGAGTCAGCTCAGCTCCAGGATGAGCTCCTTAAGCTTCAGGGACGATTGTCTACAGATGGTGAGTGCAACTCTCGGCTCCAGATAGATTACAACAGCTTAATTTATAGTTATGAGCAAAAGGAAAAGAAGTTGCAGAGCCTAAGCCAGGAGCTTGCTGAGGTCCAGCAAAGCATCGGGCAACTCAGCAGCACCAAGAATCTGATTTTGGGCAAGTTGGACAGTGTACCAACAGAACCACAAATGTTGGGAACAAGCACAGGAATATTGCACGTGAAGAATACTTCCCATGAATGTTCATCAGCAGAACATTTGAACCGAATAGAAGGACTACAGCAAGAGGTGGAACGTTTGAATAAAATATTGGAGGGGAAGGATGCCACAATATTGGCACTTCAGAATAATACTGAATTATCTGCCTCTCAGCCAATGAATGCTAACATTGGAAAAAGCATACACGAGGATGTAGCCCTGGAGATAAAGCAAATGAAAGAAAAGAATGAAGAATTACAAAGGTCATTCAAGGAAAAAGACCTTCTCATCAAATCAAAGAGTGACCAGTTGTCATCAGTGACAGGATGCTTGAGGAACAAGGATAATGAAAATGAAGTTTTAAAGCAGGCAGTCACTAATCTGAAAGAAAGGATTTCGCTTTTGCAACTGGACATCCAGAAGGCTCAAGAGGAGAATGACCAGATTATGAGCAAGTCGAGGGAAAAGGAAACCGAATTTCGAGCCCTTCAGGAGACTAATATGCAATTCTCCATGATGTTGAGAGAAAAAGAGTTTGAATCAAATTCTATGAGAGAAAAAGCTTCTGCATTAGAAAAATTGTTAAAGGAGAAAGAGGAGGTTAGTTCAAAACTCTTTAATTGGTTGCTTTGTCGGTTGAACAAGTTTTATACAGTAATGGGGCAATACCGCATTAGCAATCAGCAGGCTAGGCTAGTAGAAGATTTTGTAAAGCTTTTAAATGTTGAAATATTGTAAGAGTATCTGTCCTTTTTAAAAAAAAAAGTTGCTAATTGTAACAGTCAGTCATTGATTTTGAAGTTATTTGCATTTTCCTGCTTGGTTACTTTGATAATTTAAAAGAATAATGCACATATATCCTAGTGGTGGCTCCTTTTCCCCTCAGCCTAAAAGTTATCACTTAGATGTAACTGTGTTAGAATTTGCTACTTCCATTTAAAAGAATGGATTCCGTAGGTTGAGCAGCCCCACTATGGATTTTAATGTAGTTTAAAGCAAAGGCTCTCCTTGATCTCCTGTACCTACTGATAATAGCAAAATGGTCCTGGGATCCTTCAAGTGATCATTACAAATGTTGAAAAAATACTTTGTTGTTTCTCAGTTACTATTTTCATGTCAGCAGTCAATTAGATGTTTCAAATAGCAATTTTGAAAAAGGAAATCAAAACCTTATATACAGTAGTTCCATAGCTAGAACATGGCTTTTTAAAACTTTATTTCCAGGTATGAGTTTTGTTTTAGAATTGATCAGTTATTTTTCACAACTTGAAGGGGAAGACTGGCGAGTTAAATCAGCTGCTTAATGAAGTGAAATCTATGCAGGAGCAAGCAGGCATGTTTCAGCATGAGAGGGACCAAGTTATGCTGGCCCTTAAGCAGAAGCAAATGGAAGCCACTGCATTAGTGAATGAGGTAAGATATCATTAGAATTGTGGTTAAGTTCAAACATTATAGAGGAGTAAGTAAGGCACATTAAGCATGACTCACAATTATGTGTGAGGCACCAGAGTTTAAATCTAGTTCCAAAACAAAATATTGCTGATACTGGAATTTAGAATTATAATTGAAAATGCTGGAAAGATCTAGATCAGTTGTCCTCCTGTGGGAAGAGGGAGCGAGAGTGTTAGTGCTTTGGGTTATGATGAAAGGTGTATCTGTCTCCAACTGTAATTCTCTTTCTCTTTCCCTAGATGTTTCCTTAACCGCTGAGTATTTTCGTCACTTTCAGTTCCTAATATTAAGTGTGTAGCTCACTGAAACCCTGAATCAGAATGGTCTCTTCTAATTATTTTTCAAGTTCAAGTTCAGTTAATTGCCATTCAACCCTGCACAACACAGTACATATAGCTCAGACATACAACACGTAAAGTAATATTACCACAAATAAATTAACAAATAATAAAGTGCATTTACGACACAAGTTTAAAAGTAAACAGTATAACACAACTGGTGCATCATATGTGATGAAACTTGGGTGGTGGCAGGGAGTTCAGTATTCTTACAGCCTGGCAGAAGAAGCTGTTCCCATCCTGAAGAAGGGTCTCAGTCCAAAACGTTGATTGTTCACTCTTTTCCATTGATGCTGCCTGATCTGCTGAGTTTCTCCAGAATTTTGTGGATGTTCCTTTGGATTTCCAGCATCTGCAGATTTTCTCGTGTGCCTATTTCCAATCATAACAGGTCTTATCCCAATGCTATGGTACCTCCTGCCAGTTTGTTTTCTATTTGATGATAATAGAGAAACAAACCCTTCATATCTGAAACTGCATCACTCTCAAAATTCTGTCAATGGGTAGCCCATTGTGGCATCAGTGTAGCCAATATACAAAATGCACTGCACGTACTTGACTGCATTGCTCTTGAAATCCCCTCTGACATCTGCAGTATTTATTTATCTTTGTCACATGGTGTGAGCAGAATTATCTGCAGCTTAATGTGAAAAAGACTAAGGAGCTGGTAGTAGACCTGAGGAGAGCTAAGGTACCAGTGACCCCTGTTTCCATCCGGGGGTCAGTGTGGACATGGTGGAGGATTACAAATACCTGGGGATACGAATTGACAATAAACTGGACTGGTCAAAGAACACTGAGGCTGTCTACAAGAAGGGTCAGAGCAGTCTCTATTTCCTGAGGAGACTGAGGTCCTTTAACATCTGCCGGACGATGCTGAGGATGTTCTACAAGTCTGTAGTGGCCAGTGCTATCATGTTTGCTGTTGTGTGCTGGGGCAGCAGGCTGAGGGTGGCAGACACCAGCAGAATCAACAAACTCATTCGTAAGGCCAGTGATGTTGTGGGGATGGAACTGGACTCTCTGACGGTGGTGTCTGAAAAGAGGATGCTGTCTAAGTTGCATGCCATCTTGGACAATGTTGCCCATCCACTACATAATGTACTGGGTGGGCACAGGAGTACATTCAGCCAGAGACTCATTCCACCGAGATGCAACACAGAGCGTCATAGGAAGTCATTCCTGCCTGTGGCCATCAAACTTTACAACTCCTCCCTTGGAGGGTCAGACACCCTGAGCCATTAGGCTGGTCCTGGACTTACTTCCTGGCATAATTTACATATTACTATTTATGGTTTTATTACTACTTATTATTGTGCAACTGTAACGAAAACAAATTTCCCCCGGGATCAATAAAGTATGACTATGATTTATTGAGCTACAGCGCGAAGTTGGCCCTTCTGGCACTTTGAGCCATAGTACCCAGCAATCCCTGATGTAACCCTTGCCTAATCACATGATAGTTTACAATGACCAATTAATGTACCAACCAGTAGGTCTTTGGACTGTGGGAGGAACCCCATGTGGTCACAGGGAAAATGTACAAGCTCCTTTTTAGACAGTGGTGGGAATTGAACCAAGGTCACTGGTACTGTAACCACTATGCTACTGTGCCCCCCCAACATGATCTGTGAAGATATCTGCCAACAAGAGACCAACAGGTGTGGGGGACACCACCATCTGCTGGATCTCCTCTCAGTCACACAGAGATGAACACACTATCCTGACCTATAAATACATTGCTGTTACTTCACTTTTGCTGAGTCATGTGGAATGCCTCACCGAAAAGATTTCTGCATCTGAAGAGCATGGCTCCATGTCAATTAGACACGGGCAATAAATGGTGACACAAGAGATTGCAGATGCTGGAATCTAGAGCAATAGACTATCTGCTGGAGGAGCATGGTGGGTCGAGTAACATCTGTGGGTGGGGAAAGGAGTTGTTGAAGTTTCAGGTTGAGATCCTCTGTCAGGACTGAGAGTCAAAGGGAAGGCAGTCGGTATAAAGAGGAGAATGGGAGTGATGTGACAGGCTAGTACGTGAAAGGTGGACTGAGGCAGGGTGAGATGATGGGCAGAAGGAGTGAGCTAAAGGTGAGGAGGTGGGATGGAATTGAGAGACAGGCAGGTGGGTGATAGGTGGAAGCAGATAAGATGAGGAGGAAGTAAAGGGGCCTTTGGAGACAGGCTGAGCTGTGGGGTAGATGGGGAAAAGTAAGGGTGGAGACAAGCTAGTCATGAGCGGGGAAGTAAAGATTACAAGTGCTGGAATCTCAGAGATAAGGAAGGTGATAATGGGAATTTTAATGGAGAGGTAGGCAGATGGAGGAGGGAATCTGGTGAGTGCAGTGTTTGGGTAGTAGGTGGATAGACCCAAGTGTGGAACAGAAATGAATGATGGGTGTTGGAGGATTAGATTATGAAGACACGCAGTCCTCTTTTATTGTCATTTAGTAATGAATGCATTAAGAAATGATACAGTATTTCCTCCGGTGTGATATCACAAAACACAGGACAGACCAAGACTGAAAAAACTATTAAAACCACATAATTATAACATATAGTTACAACAGTGCAACAATACTATAACTTGACGAAGAACAGTCCATGAGCACAGTAAAAAGTTCAAAGTCTCTCAGATGTCCCACATTTCATGCAGACGGGAGAAGGAAGAAAAACTCTCCCTGCCATGCCTGACCACAGTCCAACTCTGAGTCATCTGAAAACTTCGAGCCTCCGATCAGCTCTCCGACACCGAGTACTGAGCGCCATCTCTGTCCGAACGATTCGACCTCAATCTCGGTTGCCAACAGCAGGCAAAGCCGGGGATTTTGAGGCCTTCCCTCCGGAAGATTCCCGGCCGCGCAGTAACAACAGCAGCGAACTGGCATTTCAGAAATTTCTCCAGATGTTCCTCTGTGCTTTCACGTCTCTCCATCAAATCAGAATTGTCCACGGCCCCTATTTAACGGATACAATATCATTTTTCACCGGAGGGCTGCGCACGCGCGGCGCGCTGCTCTCTCCCCTCCCTATGGGAAAGGGAACATAAATGGATGGATAGAAGTGGATCAGAAGAAGATAGAGCGAGGTGAACACAGGAGCTAAGGGTTACCTGAAATTGGAAAGCTCAAACTTTGTGTCATTGTGTTGTCAAATTCCCAGGCAGTACAGGTTTTGTTTTCCTCTAGTTTGTGTTGGGTCTCACCCTGGCAGTGAAGAAGGCCAATGGTTGACAAGTTGGTGTGGGAACAGGAAGGGGAGTTCAACTAGCATGCAACCCGGCAATCACGGTGACCACTGAGGAGAGAATGCAAATTGACTACCTGCTCTGTACTTGCTCTAGAAGAGGCCACATAAAGAGCATCAAATGCAGTAGATAAGGATGGAGGAGGTGCATGTGAATCTTTGCCTTGCCTGGAAGAACTGTTTAGGTCTCTGGATGGTGTGAGGGATGACGTGTAGGAATAAATGTTGCACTTCCCATGGTTGTATGGGTAAGTTCAGGGGTCAGGGAGGGTTAGATAGGGAGGGAAGTTGTCAAAATGGTGGAGAGCATGTGAGGTCTCCAGGATGGAGGTGGGAAACGACTGGACAATAGGAGACACAGTAGAGTCAAGGTACGAGGAGATAACATTCAACACGGCAAGAGCAGGTAGAAACAATGGGCATACTGGGAAAGTACTGCTTGTGGATCTTGGATAAGAGTTGAGAGCAGCAAGTGCGGGGTTGGGGCACGTTCAAGTTGGAGGCTGTGGATTGGAGAACTGCTGATGTAATGATATTTGTGACAGTGGGGGAGGTGGTGGTCTGCTTTTTCTTGTTGGGTGATAATCCAGGGTTGTTTAAGCAATATCAGAAATAAATGATTTTAACCACTTACTGTAAAATAAAACAAAATGATGTCTTCATTCATTCCAGGTACCTGTTAGTTGCTAGCAGTGCTGGGATTTATTGTGCATTCCAATTACATCTGAATGGAGAAGGAAGTTAACTCAATAACTTAAATAGAGGTGGAATCATATATAGTGCATAAATGTCAGGAGGCAGACTTGGTTCTCAGTATCCTGTAGTTTCATGACTACCTATACTGGATCAAGCTTTGTACTTAAAGGTCTGGATTTTATTTACTATTTTGAATTTAAAATGCTCCAAGTGCCACAACGAGATCCAAACTTGTGTATCTTGATCCATGTCCAGAATTCTAGCTTTTCAGTAACTTATCTATGGAGTTACCTTAACACAGTAGTTGTTTAATGCAGTACTATTCAAATGCCTCCTGTGAGGTAACATGTTTCAAGTGCTTTTGGTTAAGGCAGTCTTGCAATAATAGGGATATACAGTGGCATGCAAAAATTTGGGCACCCCTTGGTCAAAATTTCTGTTACTGTGAATAGCTAAGCAAGTAAAATATGAACTGATTTCCAAAAGGCATAAAGTTAAAGACGTTTCTTTAATATTTTAAGCAAGAAAACTTTTTTTATTTCCATCTTTTACATAACCTGCTTGATACCTTGCTAAGGGAGCTCTAAAACAAAATTAATTTTTCTTGTTTTCTGGGGTTTTTGAGCATCTTCAGATCATTTGAGCTTTCTTAGAGGGGCATGTTTCTTCACGAAGTAGAAAAATCAAAAAATTTGTACTTAAAATATTTATTATCAACATTAAGTTCTTTGAAGCACATGCACCAAATAAGTTGATTAATTTACGTCTTTTAAGGTTGTTCCTTAGTTAATAACTCCCCACGTTAAATGAACTATTGGAAGTGTGTGATGGTATGTAGTTTTGGTTATATTACAGACTCAGTTTTAATTTGGTGTTGGAACTCTTCTGTGCATTCTGATCTTCACTGTGTTTTTCAGTCTACTACAGCCCTCGATGATTTAGGCCTTCTGCTTGCTAGGTAAAGGATCAACACATCTTGTTGCAGTTATGCACCATGTAACTGGCAACCAAAGAGTCAATTAAAGCTCAAAGTGAGACAAATCATGAGATGTTTGTGATTAACAACTAACATAAATCATATTTTATAAATTACATCTTTTGTATCCTAGGTCAGGGCATTCAATATGAACTGGTTTCCGGAAATGTGCATTCTACTGTGCCCAGACACATTTAAGGGTACCTGTTGTTGCCTCAGTAGGTTTAGTGAAGCAGTGAATTGTGTGATTTGCTCGATTCAGAAGAATCAGTTTCTTTAACTTGAAAACACTTGACCACAAGTTTGATTGCAGAGGAGGTTTTGAAGTTCTCTTCACTGGCAGTTAAGTATAGGAATGCACTTGGTCTTGGGATCTTGTCCGTCTGATGTTTAAGTTCAGATTTCACAGTGTCATTCAACCACGTACATTTACGCAGCTATAAAAACTATTTTTCTGAGGCCAAGATACAAAACACAGTAATACAGTCACACACAGCACATACGGTGGGATGCAAAAGTTTGGGCACCCCTGGTCAAAATTTCTGTTACTGTGAATAGCTAAGTGAGTAAAAGATGACCTGATTTCCAAAAGGCATAAAGTTAAAGATGACACATTTCTTTAATATTTTAAGCAAGATTACTTTTTTATTTCCATCTTTTACAGTTTCAAAATAACAAAAAAGGAAAAGGGCCTGAAGCAAAGGTTTGGGCACCCTGCATGGTCAGTACTTAGTAACACCCCCATTGGCAAGTATCACAGCTTGTAAATGCTTTCTGTAGCCAGCTAAGAGTCTTTCAATTCTTGGTTGGGGGATTTTTGCTCATTCTTCATTGCAAAAGTCTTCTAGTTCTTTGAGATTCTTGGGCCATCTTGCATGCACTGCTCTTTTGAGGTCTATCCACAGATTTTTGATGATGTTTAGATCAGGGGACTGTGAGGGTTATGGCAAAACCTTCAGCTTGCGCCTCTTGAGGTAGTCCATTGTGGATTTTGAGGTGTGTTTTAAGAACATTATCCTGTTGTAGAAGCCATTCTCTTTTCATCTTCAGCTTTTTTACAGACAGTGTGGTGTTTGCTTCCAGAATTTGCTGGTATTTAATTGAATTCATTCTTCCCTCTACCAGTGAAATGTTCCCCATGCCACTGGCTGCAACACAAGCCCAAAGCATGATCGATCCACTCCCATGCTTAACAGTTGGAGAGGTGTTCTTTTCATGAAATTCTGCACCCTTTTTTCTCCAAACATACCTTTGCTCATTGCGGCCAAAAAGTCCTATTTTAACTTCATCAGTCCACAGGACTTGTTTCGAAAATGCATCAGGCTTGTTTCGATGTTCCTTTGCAAACTTCTGACACTGAATTTTGCAGTGAGGATGCAGGAAAGGTTTTCTTCTGATGACTCTTCCATGAAGGTCATATTTGTGCAGGTGTCACTGCACAGTAGAACAGTGCACCACCACTCCAGAGTCTGCTAAATCTTCCTGAAGGTCTTCTGCAGTCAAACAGGGGTTTTGATTTGCCTTTCTAGCAATCCTACGAGCAGTTCTCTCGGAAAGTTTTCTTGGTCTTCCAGACCTCAACTTGACCTCCACCGTTACTGCTAACTGCCATTTCTTAATTACGTTACAAACTGAGGAAACGGCTACCTGAAAACGGTTTGCTATCTTCTTAGAGCCTTCTCCTGCTTTGTGGGCATCATTTATTTTAATTTTCAGTGTGCCAGGCAGCTGCTTAGAGGAGCCCATGGCTGCTGATTGTTGGGACAAGGTTTGAGGAGTCAGGGTATTTATAAAGCTTTGAAATTTGCATCACCTGGCCTTTCCTAATGATGACTGTGAACCAGCCATAGCCCTAACAAGCTAATTAAGGTCTGAGGACTTGGTGAAAGTTATCGGAGAGCTCAAATCTCTTGGGGTGCCCAAACTTTTGCATGGTGCTCTTTTCCTTTTTTCACTCTAAAATTGTACAAAACAAAAATAATACACTAATCTTGCTTAAAATGTTGAAAAGAATGTTTCATCTTTAACGTTGACTTTTGCAGATCAGTTCATCTTCTACTCACTTAACCATTCACAGTAACAGAAATTTTGACCAGGGGTGCTCAAATGTTTGCATGCCACTGTGTAGATATGATAGTACATACAGTCATGAAAAATAATATTAGCACATCCCTGAGTGGGATGGCCTAAAGACTGATGGTGCGTGGATGTTGTCTTGGAGAGTTATTAATTAAGGAGCAACCTTAAATGGTGTAAATTAATTAATTTATTTTACTGTATGTGCTCGGAAAGAACTTAACGTTGATTATAAATATTTTAAATACAAGTTTTGCAAGAACGGTTCCTCATCTTGTGCAGGTTCAGCAGATGAAGGCAAAACAGCTTGTCTTGCGCTGGGTCAGCAGCAGGACTGAACACTGGAGAACAGTGACGATGTGTGGGGTCAGCCCCCAACCCAACATGGGTTCCAGCGTGTCTGCCTTACCTCTCTTCCTTCATGTCATGTCTTCTACTTTCATGTAATTTGCCTTCGGGAAAACAGAAACTATTAGGAAACCTGCTTTAAACCCATCACGATATGAATACCCTATTTTTCAGTTGCAGCATATGCGTGATAAGGAGCAGCGTCTGAACCAGGAGTTGCAGCGACTGCGAAACCACTTAATTGAGATAGAAGAATCATACACCAAAGAGGCCTTGACAGCTGAGGACCGAGAGACTGAGCTGAGGAGGAAGATTACCTTTTTGGAGGAGAAGTTGGCATCCTCATCTTGCGCTGTGGAAAGTGCAAGGTAGAAGTCATCCTTTTTAGAAAATATTAGATTTTGAAATGGTAGTTAAGGTGGATAAGTTTCAGGATTGTTTAATGTCATTTTCAGTATGGAAGTGTAAAGGAGAATAAAATTGTTACTGTAGATCCGATGCAACACAAAAAACACAGTAAGTTAAAGAACATGATAATAAAATAACACAATAAATATAATAACATAAGATAGCTTATGTATGTCCTGTGGCGCTACGTACAGGAGGTGATTCTGTCAGAAAATGATTAAATAGTGGTGGTAGGGGTGTGGAGGGGTGAGTTAGTGGGTAGTGTTCATCAGCCTTATTGCTTGGGGAAAGTAACTTTTATTGAGTTTGGTGGTCCTGGTGTGGATGTTGCGTCGCCTCCTTCCTGATGGGAATGGAACAAACAGTCCTTGAGAAGGTGGGTGGGATTCTTCAGGATGTTATGGGCCTTTTAGCAGCTTTCTGCATCTATGGCGGGTAGGCTGGTGCCAGTGATACGTTGGGCAGTTTTGACTACCTGTTGGTAGAGCCTTCTGCAGTGCAATTTCCATACCACACAGTCACTTCCTATGACTTCCCTGAGTTGTTCTTCACAATGAATCATTATGAGTCATGTTTTGTATGACATTACTGACCGAAGTGACTTTAGACTTCTATAGCATGAGATAAGGTCAAACTAAGGTCAGTCAGCCTGCTTATTTTAGCAACAGGTAAGTAAAAAGAAAGAAGGATAATTAATATATCACCTTCCTTATACTGCCAGAATAGGCTACCTGTCATACTGCAACATTTCTCTAGTGGTTGGCCTAGATTTATTCCTATGTTTGGTTTCTACAAGATCCAAAATCCCTGAGATAGCTCCCAATTTAATCAAGATGGTGAATTCTAGGGATAGTATTCCATAAAGCAGAGGAGAGGCAAATTTGTAAGTTTTGCTTGAAATTTTTAAAAAAGTTCACATTTTCTTCTGCATCTCAGCAGGCGTATGAATGTAATTAATCCAAACACATTGACAGTTAATAATTAGCTTCATTCTAAATGTGGTACCAACATATATTAATCAGGCAGGTTGCTAATGGAAAATTAGTTGCTCTAGTGTCAGATACGATTTATTTTCTGGGAGGCATGGGTGACTACACAGTTACTGTGATGTTATGCATATAATTTCACATTTGCTTCCAAGCCATTTTATCTGAAGGCATGTTATTCTTGAACAGTGTACCTTATCATCAGAACACCATACATTTCTTCCCTATAGCCACCAAGCCAGTCTTCAAGTGGAGTCTTTGCAAGAACAACTTCAGGCCATCACGAAGCAGCGAGACGATACGATGGTGCAGCTGCGTGCCGCTCAAGAACAAGTGAAGCAGTATGCAATGTCACTGACTAACCTGCAGATGGTGATAGAGCAATTTCAACAGGGTGAGATGTTGCTCAAGCAAAACAAGTGGCTTAGGAGTAAGCCGAGTCAGATGGATGATTAAGTTTAGATGTTCAGATTTTTACTGCTTCCTTTATACTTCTGTCATTGTGTTTCCAAAGATTGTAATTATTTGCAACCCGTAGATTTCTGTCAAGATAAGTAAGCAATAAGAAAAATCTGGAAACCCAAGCAACACACACAGAAGGCTGGAGGAACTCAGCAGGCCAGGCAGTATCTAGGTAAAAAAGTAGTCAACATTTTGGGCCGAAATCCTTCAGGAATGGAGAAAAAAAGATGAGGGATAGATTTAAAAGGCAGGAGGAGAGGAGAAAGAAACGCCGGAAATCCGAGAAATCGATGTTCATACCATCAGGATGGAGGCTACCCAGATGGAATATAGGGTGTTGTTCCTTCAACCTGATTGTGGTCTCATCGCAACAGTAGAGGAGGCCATGGATTGACATATCAGAATGGGAATGGGAAGTGGAATTAAAATGGGTGGCCACTGGGAGATCCCACTTCTGACGGACAGAGCGTAGGTGCTTGGTGAAACAGTCTCCCAGTATACGTTGGGTCTCGCCAACACACAGGAGGCCACACAGGGAGCACTGGACACAGTATATGACCCAACAGACTCACAGGTGGTGTCGCCTCATCTGGAAGGACTGTTTGGGGCCCTAAATGGTAGTGAGGGAGGAGGTGTAGGGGCAGGTGTGGCACTTGATCTACTTGCAAGGATAAGTGCCAGGAGGGAGATCAGTGGGGAGAGACGAATGGACAAGGGAGTCCCGCAGGGGTCACTCCCTACGCAGAGCAGAAAGTGGGTGGGGGGAGGGAGAGATCCGCTTGGCGGTGGGATCCCGTTGGAGATGGCGGATGTTCTGGAGAATTATGTACTGGGCGCAGAGGCTGGTGAGGTGGTAGGTGAGGACAAGAGGAACCCTATCCCTGGTAGGGTCGTGCGAGGATGGGGTAAGAGCAGATGTGCATGAAATGGAAGAGATGCAGTTGATTCAATATCTTTTATTCCCCTTGAACTTCACTCTGATACAAATTGACCTTCGTACTGAACCAATGTTCTGCTTTCTAGATGACAGATGTTGTAAATGGCAAAACTATAAGATTGGCATTTGAGTTAGAACCAAATAAACACTTAGATAACAAGGTATTCCAATAGTGGGAGAGTCTAGGATCAGAGGGGGCACAGACTCCGATTAGAAGGGCTTCCCTTTACGGGAGGTGAGGACAAATTTCTTTAATCAGAGGGTGGTAAATCTGTGGAATTCATTGCTACAGATGGCTGTGGAGGCCAAGTCTTAGGATATATTTAAAGTGGAGGTCAATAGATACTTGATTAGTAAGGGGGTCAAGGGTTACGAGAAGAAGGCAGGAGAACAGGTTTGAGAAAGATAATAAACCAGCCATGACTGAATGTCGGAGCAGTTTTTATGGGCCGAATGGCCTAATTCTGCTCCTATATCTGATCATCTTATTACTTTGTAGCATCTAGCCTGGAGCCTTATGTCATGGTGTTTCAAGGGCTCATGTAAATTCTTAATTGTTCTGAGATTGTCTGGTTCCAGCATCCCTCAGGCAGTGATTTCAGCCATACTCTGGATTCGGGCGGGGGGCGGGGGTGTTATAAAATAGTCCTAGGATCTCCTCTAACTCTCCAACTCTTCAACTTAAGCCTATGTCCTCTGGCTATTGGTCATCTGGTATGGGTGAAAGTTATTTGCTATCTATTTTATTTATGCCCCTCTTAATTTTTTAATATTTCGGATAGTTTCTGTGTGTTCCCACACCCCCAGTCTTCTGTAAGGGAAACAAACCTATTGTATTTGCTCCTCATGGTTAAAGAAGGCAAATGTCTGGCGAATCTCCTCTGCACCCTATCCAGTGCAATCGCCTGCTTCCTATGGAATAAAAAACAAGCTGCACACAGTGCTACAGCTGTGACCGAGCTAGTATTCTCTATAGCGGGGGGGGGCACTGACCCCTCAGTTAATAGTAAGGGTCCACGGCACCAAAAAATGTTGGGAATTCCTGCTCTATAGTTATACTATAACCCTGCTGTTACATTTCTGGCTATAGTTAATGAATGCAGGTGTCCTGTATACCACCTTAACCACCTATGCTGTTGTTTTCGGTGAGTTTTGCATTTCATCCTTTGTACACTAAGGTCTATTACTGAGTACTTTGTAGGATCCAATTCATTGTGTACTTCCTTGCCTATTCTATCAAAATGCCTCACCCCATACTTTCCAGGATTAAGTCGCATCAACATAGTAATATCATTCTGTAGTTGAAGACTAGCATTCTTACTATCAACATCAGCAGTTTTCATGAAATGTGCAATTTTATTAAATGCATTTGTACATTTACATGTACATTGTTAATGTATATAAAATAATGTTTTAGTGTGAACTCATTTGGAGATATCCATTTGAATCTACATATAAGAGATCCTACAAATGCTGGAAATCCAGTGCAACCCACATGAAATTCTGGAGGAACCCAGCAGGTCAGGCAGCATCTATGGAGAGGAATAAAGAGTTGACATTTCGGGCTGAGACCCTTCATCAGATTCTACAGTTGGTAACAGAAATAAATGTCTTACTGATAGCTTAACTGAAATGAGTAAACCATCTTGGTTTGCTTCTCAACAGGATTAGATCATGGCATAAAAGTCATTTTGCAAATTGTGTTTCTTGACCTTGAGTGTATTGTATTGTTGGGTGATGGGAAAAGAACATTTCTGGTCATACAGCTGGTGTAGTACCTTGCCAGTAAAATCATTTACAATGAGTACCATGAGTGAAAAGCTGCGTAATATTTATGAAGGTGAGTTTGGAAACAGAATGGACAATAATAAATAAATGATCTATGGTAATTGTAATGCTTGTAAACAAGAAATATTTCAACGATGTAGTCATATAGTGTAGAATCAAAGCATCAACACATCGCACAGATGTCACTCCATTTTTTCTTGTTATGTACAATCAGAAATTGCCCCCCCCCCACCCCGAAGTGTGAGTATGATTGTTATATTAACAGCAGGGAAGGTTTGATATCTGTTGCTGGAGTTAGAATATAGTTAAAATCTGTCAAAAACACATTAAATTGGTGTAATGAGGCGGTTAGAAGGTAGTTGCAATATAATATGGCTAAGCAGGGAACCATTATTTCCATAAAAACATGTTAATTAGTGGATAAACAGTAAGGCACAGAACATAAGTTGTGAAAATGCAATTACTGATCGATCAGACCATGGGATTTAGTAACAGGGCACATACAGTATATACTTGTAAGAAGTTTCTTACAGCCTAGAGAAAATGTAGCAAAGCAAGTTTAGGATTTAGTGTCAAGGCAGGGATTAATTTCTAATTTACATAGTGTAAGAGAATGAAGGATACACACTTTGTACGTGAAGTTTTTGCAATAAAGACTATGGTTGAGATAGAAAATCACAGTGCAGAAGAAAATTGTACATGAAACTAAAGAAAATGCAGGGTTGATAGAAGGCTGAAGTTTGTTTTTGCCGATGGAAGCATGATGGCCTGAATGTCTTACATCTGTGCCATTCACTTCTATGGTTCTCCGCATTTCCTGATTGCATCACTCTAAACAAGGACTATTAGTTTTCTTTCCTTTCATTACTATCCCGTGAGGTTTTGAAGCCAAATATAGGATCAATGGTATCTCTCTGACTGGGGTCAGTTAATTCATTGCAAAGCAGGCCTGGAATATTTATCCTTTTTGTTTTAATTCAGAATATTTTGGTCAACAAAATATTTAAAATTTTCTTCCATGATGTTTTTTCCCATTTTTTTGTGTGACAGCTTGCTAGATGTCTTTCAATTTCTTTTAATAATCAGAGCTATATTTCTAGTCTTGCAGTATAGTAATAAATTGTATGCTAATAATGTAGATAGCTTTGCTCATTCTATGTCCATGTATATTTTCTGTGCCAACATGCAGAGGAGAAAGCGATGTATGCAACTGAGCTGGAGAGATATCAGAAGGAAATTGCAGAGTGGAAAAAGAAAGCATTAAGTCTTGAGAAAAGAGTCACAGAATTAGAGGTAAGGGAAAAATTTGTCAGCATTTTTTGACCAGTTTCAAGTATAATAATGTTATGCAATAGTTAGTGAGTTTATCTGTGATTTACCACTGGCTATTTTGTGATATCCGACATCAGTGATGTCCTGCATTGCCTGATGCCTTAGGTCACAGAATGTTTACTTTTCTAACAATCTGTTTGCTTTCACTAAACGTGAAAGTTCAATGGCAGTTTCAGCTTGTATTTTTCTGAAATTCATAGCTGTTGACTTCATTGAAGCTGAATTTCAGAAAAGCAAAGCAATTCATATGTATGATTAAATATGTGCTTTTAGTGTTACCAATGAAAGGCTGATTTCTCCACCAAAGTGTTTAGCAGCAATTATTTAAGCCTTGTGTTCAGTTTGTGCACTCACATCAGTGATATCTGACCCTAAATAGGTTTATTGCCTTGTTAACCATTACAAAATGTCAAACTAATCCTTGGATTCAGCTTTAAGTAATTGTTAAATGCAAACATTTGTTTTGATTGATGAAATTCTGCCAAGGTTATATTGAGTTATTTTATAAAATGTTTTATCCAGATATTATAATCATAATTTATTAATTACACTGTGGGTTGAATTTAATTGATTATTCCACTGGGACTTTATCCATTAGATCCTTTAGAGTAGCCTCACCAGTGAAAAATTTCGATGTTGCGCCATGTAATACATCGAAATGTCATTGATATAAAGCTGTGTGGGAGGATTCCTGGGAGGGAGACACCAAGTATGCTTAGGCAATGAAGGAGAGAGTACATTGTGGAAATTATGAGGCTATTCACTTTTGGAAGAATACAGAAATATTTTACATAGAGCATTACAGCACAGCATAGGCTCTCTAGCTCACGATGTTGTGCTGACCTTTTAACCTGCTCTAAGATCAATCTAACCCTCCCCTCCTACAAGACCCTGCATTTTCCTATTGTCCATGCGCCTATCTAAGAGTTCACAGAATTAGGCCATTCAGGCCATCAAGTCTGCTCCACCATTCCATCATGGCTGATCCTGGATCTCACACAACCCCATACATCTGCCTTCTCGCCATATCCTTTGATACCCTGACCGATCAGGAAACGATCAACTTCTGCCTTAAATATACGCATGGACGTGGCCTCCACCGCAGTATGTGGTAGAACATTCCACAGATTTACGACTCTCTGGCTAAAAAATTCCTCCTTACCTCTGTTCTGAAGGGTTGCCCTTCAATTTCGAGGCTGTGCTCTCTAGTTCTGGATACCCCCACCACAGAAAACATCCTCTTCACATCCATCCTATCTAGTCCTTTCAACATTCGGTGGGTTTCAATGAGATCCCCACAAACTTGTCTAAATTCCAGTCAGTACAGGCCTAAAGCTGCCAAATGCTTCTCATACATTAACCTCTTAATTCCCGGAATCATCCTCGTGGATCTCCTCTGGACTGTCTCTAATGACAGCACATCCTTTCTGAGATATGGGGCTCAAAACTTAACGATACTCTGAGTGTGGTCTGACTAGTGTCTTATAAAGGCTCAGCGTTATCTCCTTGTTCTTATATTCTGTTTCCCTTGCAATAAATGTCAACATTGTATTTGCTTTTTTTTAACCGCAGACTCAAGCTGAAAATTAACCTTCTGGGAGTCTTGCATGAGGACTCCTAAGCCCCTTTGCACCTCTGATGTTTGAATCTTCTTTCCATTTAGATAATAGTCCGCATAATTGTTCCTTTTACCAAAGTGAGTTATCATACATTTCCCAACACTGTATTCCATCTGCCAGTTTTTTTGCCTTTTCTTCCAACTTGTCTAAGTCCTGCTGCAATTGCATTGCTTCTTCAGCACTTCCTGTCCCTCTAGCAACACACACAAAATGCTGGTGAATGCAGCAGGCCAGGCAGCATCTATAGGAAGAGGTACACTCGACATTTCCGGCCAAGACCCTTCATCAGGACTAACTGAAAGAAGAGATAGTAAGAGATTTGAAAGTGGGAGGGGGAGGGGGAGATCAGAAATGACAGGAGAAGACAGGAGGGAGAGGGGTGGAGCTAAGAACTGGAAAGTTGATTGGCAAAAGGGATATGAGGCTGGAGAAGGGAGAGGATCATGGGATGGGAAGCCTGGGGAGAAAGAAAGGGGGAGGGGGGAAGCCCAGAGGATGGGCAAGGGGTATAGTGAGAGGGACAGAGGGAGAAAAAGGAGAGAGAGGAAAAAAAATTAATAATGAATAAATAAAATAACGGATGGGGTACGAAGGGGAGGTGGGGCATTAATGGAAGTTAGAGAAGTCAATGTTCATGCCATCAGGTTGGAGGCTACCCAGACGGAATATAAGGTGTTGTTCCTCCAACCTGAGTGTGGCTTCATCTTTACAGTAGAGGAAGCAGTGGATAGACATATCAGAATGGGAATGGGACGTGGAATTAAAATGTGTGGCCACTGGGAGATGCTGCTTTCTCTGGCGGGCAGAGCGTAGGTGTTCAGCGAAACGGTCTCCCAGTCTGCGTTGGGTCTCACCAATATATAGAAGGCCGCATCGGGAGCACCAGACGCAGTATAAGACACCAGCCGACTCACAGGTGAAGTGTCGCCTCACCTTGAAGGACTGTCTGGGGCCCTGAATGGTGGTGAGGAAGGAAGTGTAAGGGCATGTGTAGCATTTGTTCCGCTTACAAGGATAAGTACCGGGAGGGAGATCGGTGGGAAGGGATGGGGGGAACGAATGGACAAGGGAGTCGCGTGGGGACGATCCCTGCGGAAAGCGGGGGGATGGAGGGAAAGATGTGTTTAGTGTTGGGACCCCGTTGGAAGTGGCGGAAGTTACGGACCTGGAGGCTGGTGGGGTGGTAGGTGAGGACAAGGGGAACCCTATTCCTAGTGGGGTGGCGTGAGAGCAGATGTGTGTGAAATGGGAGAGATGCATTTGAGAGCAGAGTTGATGGTGGAGGAAGGGAAGCCCCCTTCTTTAAAAAAGGAGGGCATCTACCCAGACTCGATGGGCCGAATGGCTGACTTCTGCTCCTTTGTCTTATGGTCCTGGAATGAAAAGCCTCATCTTGAGAGCAGATGTGGCAGAGATGGAGGAATTGCGAGAAGGGGATGGCATTTTTGCAAGCGACAGGGTGGGAAGAGGAATAGCCCAGGTAGCTGTGAGAGTCCGTAGGCTTATAGTAAACATCAGTAGATAAGCTGTCTCCAGAGGTAGAGACAGAAAGATCATGAAAGGGGAGGGAGGTGTCGGAAATGGACCAGGTAAACTTGAGGGCAGGGTGAAAGTTGGAGGCAAAGTTAATGAAGTCAATGAACTCAGCATGCGTGCAGGAAGCAGCGCCAATGCAGTCATTGATGTAGTGAAGGAACAGTGGGGGACAGATACCAGTATAGGCTTGGAACATGGATTGTTCCACAAAGCCAACGAAAAGGCAGGCATAGCTGGGACCTATATGGGTGCCCATGGCTACACCTTTAGTTTGGAGGAAGTGGGAGGAGCCAAAGGAGAAATTATTAAGAGTAAGGACCAATTCTGCTAGATGGAGCAGAGTGGTGGTAGAGGGGAACTGATTAGGTCTGGAATCCAAAAAGAAGCGGAGAGCTTTGAGACCTTCCTGGTGGGGCATGGAGGTATATAGGGACTGGACATCCATAGTGAAAATAAAGTGCCAGGGAACTTAAAATCATCGAAAAAATTTAAAGCATGGGAAGTGTCACGAACATAGGTAGGAAGGGATTGAACAAGGGGGGATAAAACAGTGTCGAGGTATGCAGAAAAGAGTTCGGTGGTGCAGGAGCAAGCTGAGACAATAGGTCTACCTGGACAGGCAGGTTTGTGGATCTTGGGTAGGAGGTAGAAACAGGAAGTGCGGGGTGTGGGAACTATAAGCTTGGTAGCAGTGGATGGGAGATCCCCCTGTGGATAAAGTTGGTGATGGTGTGGGAGACAATGGCCTGGTGCTCCTTAGTGGGATCATGATCGAGGGGTAAATAAGAGGAGGTATCCGCGAGTTGTTGCTGTACATTGGCAAGGTAGAGGTCAGTACGCCAGACTATAACAGCACCCCCCTTATCGGCGGGCGGGTTTTATAGTAAGGTTAGGATTAGTGCGGAGGGAGTGGAGAGCAGAGCGTTCGGAAGGAGTGAGGTTGGAATGGGAGCAAGGTGTGGTGAAGTCGAGACAGTTGATGTCCCGTCAGCAGTTAGCAATAAAGAGATCCAGAGCGGGGTGTCCATGAAGAGGAGGAGGGTTGAAGACCGGAGAAGGGGTCATTGGTGGTGGTGGGAGAGTCTTTGCTGAAGAAGTAGGCTCGAAGATGGAGCCAGAGGAAGAAGAGTTCCGCATCATGGTGAACACGGAACTCGCTGAGGTGTGGGCAAAGGTGTGGCCCTTACTGAGGACAGAGCGCTCTGCCTCAGACAGTTGAAGGTCAGAGGGGATGGTAAAGACCTGGCATGGATGAGAGCTGGGATCAGAGGGGGGAGGGGGAGGGCTGGTTGCGACACTGGAGAGGGGAGGGTTGGGGTGAGAGGACGATGGAACCTCCGAGGACCCAGGAGTAGATGATGGAATGTGAGAGAGACGGGGTTGCAGAGTGGTGGTGGGGGAATGGGAGACGGGAGTCACAAGAGCAGCACGTGAAGACAGGGCCTGGAGTTCAAGGCTGGAGTCGCAATTGGTGGTTGCGCAATCACTTTGAAGGTGTCCATGGTTGTTGCTGGAGTCCGGGTTTTGAATATGCCCTGGGTTGCTGGAGCCAGCGAGATCAATGGCGGGGGCCGCAATCTGAAGTTCATGCCTGCTAGCGTCGGGGCCAGCAGGCTCTGGGGTCTGCAGATGTAAGATCTTGCGATCCTTGCCTAACATGACAAAGTCAAAAAAACAGCGATTGTAGGTATGGATCCAATGGAAGATGAAATAATGGGGAGGTCCATTACAGACAGCCAAGAAAGTGTCCCGAAGGTGTGGAAGGATCTGGGATAGGGACGCCAAATACCTCCTCATGGCGGAGAGGGTCGCCTTCAGAGCTTGATGGGAGAAGCGACAGGAGGCAGAGACAATAAAATGTGAGTACCTGGGATCCTCAGAAGGTCCAAATTGAGAGGCTCGAAAATGAATCCTAAAGCCAACTGGAGGAAGTTGGCGGTGGAGACACGTTCCAAGGAAGGATATACTGCTGCAATAGCGAGTCTGAGTTAAAATGTGGTGGAAAAGTTGAAGGGCCGAAGAAGTTATAGATGGGGAGCAGAGAGAGATGGTTTCACTGAACTCCCGTCGAAGAGAAGATTTAAATCTCTTCAGTGTAGGCATCACCAGAAGAGGCTTCACAGTAGTGAATTTAAAAACGCAAATACGAGGAAATCTGCAGATGCTGGAATTTCAAGCAACACACACAAAAGCTTCTGGTACATGCAGCAGGTCAGGTAGCATCTATAGGAAGAGGTACAGTCGACATTTCGGGCCAAGACCCTTTGTCAGGATTAACTGAAAGAAGAGATTGTAAGAGATTTAAAAGTGGGGGGGCGGTGGAGATCAGAAATGATAGAAGACAGGAGGAGGAGGAATAGAGCTAAGAGCTGGAAAGTTGATTGGCAAAAGGGATATGAGGCTGGAGAAGGGAGAGGATCATGGGACGGGAGGCGTAAGGAGAAAGAAACGGGGAGGGGGGAAGCCCAGAGGATGGGCAAGGAGTATAGTGAGAAGGACAGAGGGAGAAAAAGGAGAGAGAGAGAAATATACCTAGAAAAAGCCCCTTTTATTCCCACTCGCTGTCTTCTGCCTGTCAGCCATTCTGCTATCCATGCCAGTATCTTTCCTGTAACACCATAGGATTTTATCTTGTTAAGCAGCTCATGTGTGGCACCTTATCAAATGCCTTCTGAAAATCCAAGTAAATGACATCCACTGACTCTCCTTAGATTTTCAGAAGGCGCTTTATAAGGTGCCACACATGAGGTTGCTTAACAAGATTAAATCCTATGGCGTTACAGGAAAGCGTCTCTCAAATGTCTCCAACGTATCTGTCTCTGTCATCATCCCTGGCGTGTCCCATGCACCCAGCACTCTGTACAGAAAAGACAAACTTACCTCTGGCATTCCCCGTCCCCCCCCCATAGTTTTCTCTGATCTCCATTTCTGCCCTGGGGAAAAGGTTACTAGTTGTCCACTCAATCTGTGCCTTTTATCATCTTGTACACCTCTACCAAGTCACCTCACAGCCTCCATTGTTCCAAAGAGAAAAGCGTTAGCTCACTCAATCTATCCTTATAAGTTATGCTCAACAAACCAGCCAGCATCCTGGTAAATCTCCCTGTATTCTCTAAAGTTTCCACATTTTCCCTATAATGAGGCAACCAGAACTAGAGACAATATTTTAATTGGTGTCAAGCTATGGTTTTATAGAGCTGCAATATCATCTTGTGGCTCTTGAACTTGATCCCCTGACTAATGAAGGCCAATGCACCAGACGCCTTATTAACAACAGTCTCATTTTCTCCTGAAATGTTGAGGAGTTAGGAAATGTTGGTGTATGGAAGGATCTTCATGTGTGATTTATGAAGCTTTTTTTAAAAAAAAAGCAGGAGGAAGAATGCTGAGTTATTATATTATAAAGTAATGAAGTTATTTTATGATTACTAGGTTTTGATGAGATCACAGCTACGCTTGCCTTGGTTTAGCATAGGTTCACCAGATTGATCTCAGTCCTGAAACACTGCGCCCAGCATCAACAGTATTGTGGGACAACCTTCATCACAAGGACTGCGGTAGTTCAAGAAGATGGTTCACCTCAGCCTTCTCAATAGCAGTTAGGGTTGGGCAATGAATGTTGCTGTTGCCCAGCTTCTTAAAAATGAACTGGATGCCAGCAAACCTGCCCCTCTCCCCTTTTCAAATATGCAGCAGGGAAAAGTCTATAGCTGAGAGACTAACACCAGAGGTAGGGACAATATTCGAGGAAATTCTGCAGGAAGAATTAATGGTAATTTAGAAAGGCAGCAACTAATCAGAGACAGTGAGCAAGGCTTTGTTAAGGACATCCTGTGCTGAGAAATGGCAGATGGGACTTAGTCCTGACAAATGTGATGTGCTGAATTTTAGGACTACTAATGAGACTCGGGGGAAGAGATTTAGAGGGGTATGAGGAGAGCTTCTGCACCCAGAGATAAGTAAGTGCCTGAAAGAGTGGTTGAAGCTGGATCGCTGGCAGAATTTAAGGGAATTGCTTAGTATAGAAGACTATGGAGCAGGTGCTGGGCGATGGGGTTAATACAGAAAATTGCCCAGTAATCAGAATTGATTGAAATTGGTCAAATGGCCTGTGTCCATGCTACACAATTTTGGTACAATAGCTAGTATTCTCTTGAGGCTGTTGCTGAGCTAGATTATTTTTTAATGACAATTTTCTAATTTCATGATCACTGCACTGGAGTATAAAACCACAGTTATAAGGATGCCTGCAGCATCTGATGACCCTGTGATCTGTCTCGAAGGCCGACACCAGGCTGTCTTTCAAGAGGGGGAGATGTCAGGACCCAATGGAGTACCTTGTTAGACTGTGAGAACCTGTGCCAACCAACTAGCGGCGTTATTCAAAGACATTTTCAATCTCTCATTGCTCTAGTCAGAAGTTCCCACCTAGTTCAAATTATATCAGTGCCCAAGAAGAGCAGCTGCCTTAATGACTGTCATCCAGTAGCACTCACATCTGTGGTGAGGAAATGCTTCGATAGGTTGGTTATGGCTAGAATCAACATCTGTCTCAGGAAGGACTTGGACCGGGGGGGCGTCACGTGATGACGTGGGATTGAGACGTGTAAATCCAGCTCTCCCGCAACAAATCAGTAAAGTACCGTTTAAACAAAACAAAGTTGATAAATATTTTCTGAAAACTATTTATAAACTTTGTAAGACTACTTTACGATATGCCTCCTAAACCGCAACAAAAGAAGTCTGCTGTTGCGAAGCAGCCGCGAGAGGGGAAGAAAAAAGGGCCTACTGCAACAATGGAGCCTCGGACTCAGGTTGGATCTCCTTCGGTAGAACAGGGAGCAATGGCGGTGGTAACGGTTTCTCCGAAGAAGATACCGGAAATGCGCATGCGCAAATCGACACAACGCAAACTACAAGAACCGACAGCCACTGCAATTGAAAATGACTCAGAGTCAGAATTGGATTCTGCAGAGAACACAGATGAAGAAGAGGAGGAAGAATTGGAAGCGATTGGAAGTAAAGGAGATGATAGAGACATAAGAGAGGCTATATTGCAATTAACGGCTAAACTAAGAAAAGTAAGAGAAGAGCTTAGAGATACGAAGATGTGCTATAATAAAGTTATGGAAAGACAGGACAAAATGGATAAGAAGCTTCAGAAGATGGAAAGAGTAATGGGGCATATGAATGATAGAGTGGAAAAAACAGAAAATGATCTGCTTGTATGGAACTCGGAAAGAAATCGACTCTTGGAGAAAGTGGACATGTTGGAAAATTTCAGTAGACATAATAATATTAAAATTGTTGGTCTTAAAGAAGGTACGGAGGGAGAAAAACCAATAGAATTTTTTCAAAGATGGATTCTGGATGTTTTGCAAATGGAAGAGGAGGTTCGACCAATTGAAATTGAGCGGGCACATAGAGCTCTAAGACTAAAACCAAAAGATGACCAATATCCACAATCGATTTTAATAAAATTCTTAAGATTTCAAGACAAGGGAAGGATTCTACAGGCAGCTGCTCGAGCTGCCAAGGATAGAAAAGGGCCTTTGATGATTAAAGAGAACAAAGTTTTTTTCTACCCTGATATAAGTTATGAACTTTTGAAGAGAAGGAAGAAATTAAATCCAGTGAAAAAAAACCCTATGGGATCATGGTTATCAATTTATACTGCGTTATCCTGCAACCTTGAAGATTTTTTTGCCTGGTGGAGAAAAAAGATTTTTTGATGACTACCAGAAAGCAGAGCAGTTTGTGCGAGATTCTCTGAATATTCACCAGATACAAGAACAAATCCAGGGGAGCGAGATAGATTGAAGATGAAGATTGGGTTAAAGAATGGACTTGTTGGATTTTTGAAGCTGGATGAATGTATAAATATATTATTAATTATACGAGGGGGGTAAGAAAGGTTAAAATTGGAGGAATATCAGTTGGGAATAGTAACACTAATTTTGTCTATATATATATATATATATATAATTTTTTTTGTTGCGGGGGAGCTGGAAAAAGCACTGATCAATTGCTACGCTAATCATGTGTGCAAGCGTGGCTTTTGCCACGACCCGTAAAATGGAAGGGGGTAGTGTTGTGTATCTTTTCATTCACAACATTAGTGGGGGGTATTTTGTTTTTTCTTTTTTTGTATTCTTTCTATCTTTTTTTTTCTTTTTGCCTGGAAGGTTGGGAGGGGAACACATAGCAACATGGTGAAGTTTAAAGAGACTCCCCAGGGAACTATGAGAGTTGAGAAGATAAGTAATGTTTTAGATTGGAGTAACTTTGTTAAGAATAATGACTAATTTATTGAATTTTTTGAGTTTTAATGTTAATGGGCTTAATGGACCAGTGAAAAGAAAAAGAATCTTAACACATGTTAAAAAAATGAAGATAGATTTAGCTTTTTTACAGGAAACGCACCTAACAGAAACAGAACATCAGAAACTAAAGAGAGATTGGGTGGGTAGTGTTGTTGCGGCTTCATTTAATTCAAAAGCGTGGGGAGTAGCAATTTTGATCAATAAAATGTTACCAATTAGAATACAAAATGTAATAACTGATTCTGCGGGGAGATATGTGATTATACATTGTCAACTTTTTTCTGAACTATGGACTTTTATGAATATTTATGCACCAAATGAAAATAATGCAAAATTCATACAAGAAGCTTTTCTGAATTTGGCGGATGCACATGAAAAAATATTAATTGGAGGAGACTTTAATTTTTGCTTAGACCCAGTCTTAGATAGATCAACCAAGGCTGTTATAAAATTGAAGGTAGTAAATTTAACTTTATCATTGATGAAGGATTTAAATTTGATTGATATATGGAGAAGAATCAATCCTAAAGAAAGAGACTATTCGTTCTATTCCCATAGACATAAAACTTACTCAAGGATAGATTTTTTTCTATTATCAACGCATATTCAACACAGAGTGAAAAATATGGAATATAAAGCAAGAATATTATCAGATCATTCCCCTTTATTAATGACAATAATAATGGCTGATAAGGAAGAAGTGGCTTATAGATGGAGATTTAATGCAACATTATTAAGACGTCAAGATTTTTGTGATTTTATGAAAAAGCAGATTCAATTTTTTTTGGATACAAATTTTCATTCAGTGGATGATAAATTTATATTATGGGATGCGATGAAAGCATATCTTAGGGGCCAGATAATAAGTTATACGTCTAAAATTAAGAAAGAATATATGGCAGAACTAGATCAATTGGAAAAAGAGATTACAAAAATAGAAAAAGAATCTCAAAGATATCTGTCAGAAGAAAAACGAAGACAACTTGTCAATAAGAAGTTACAATATAATACGCTTCAGACATATAGAATGGAAAAAGCAATTATAAGAACTAAACAAAGGTATTATGAGTTAGGTGAGAGAGCACATAAAATTCTTGCCTGGCAGTTGAAAACAGAACAAGCTTCCAAAACAATAAATGCAATTAGAACAAGGGCAAATAAAATATCTTATAAACCTCTTGAAATAAATGAAACCTTTAAAAATTTCTATTCTGAATTATATCAATCAGAATCCCAAAATGATGTTAATGAGATAGAAAGGTTTTTATCACAAGTTTCTCTTCCAAAATTGAATTTGGAAGAACAGAAGGGATTAGATATGCCTTTTACATTAAAAGAAGTTGAAGAAGCTTTAGGATCACTCCAAAGTAATAAATCTCCAGGAGAAGATGGTTTTCCACCTGAATTTTATAAAAAAAATTTAAAGATTTATTATTTCCTCTTTTTATGGAACTAATACGTCAAGCAGAAAAAATACATAAACTTCCAGAATCTTATTCAACAGCGATTGTAATAGTATTGCCAAAAAAAGACAGAGATCCTATGAAACCAACATCATACAGGCCTATTTCTTTATTGAATACGGATTATAAAATAATAGCAAAAATTTTATCGAATAGATTATCTAAATATTTGCCAAAATTAATACATATGGATCAAACAGGATTTATTAAAAATAGACAATTGGCAGATAATGTAACCAGGCTACTCAGTATAATTCATTTGGCACAAAAAAGGGACGAGAAGAGTATAGTAGTAGCTTTGGATGCAGAAAAAGCATTTGATAGATTAGAATGGGATTTTTTATTTAAGTATTAGAAAAATATGGATTAGGAACATCTTTTATAAATTGGATTAAAACTTTAAATTCTAACCCTAAAGCTAAGTAGTGACAAACTCTCAAATTTCAACACCATTCCAGTTAAAAAGGTCAACTAGACAAGGTTGTCCATTATCACCTGCTTTATTTGTACTGGCGATAGAGCCATTAGCAGAACTAATCAGAATTGATCCAGATATTATGGGTTTTAGAGTTAATCAGGAGGAATATAAAATTAATCTTTTTGCTGATGATGTTTTGATCTACTTAACAAACCCACAACATTCGTTACATAAATTATCTTCTAGATTGGATGAATATGGGAAGGTATCAGGTTACAAAATAAATTGGGATAAAAGTGAAATTTTACCTCTTACTAAAGGAGACTATAGTCAATGTCGATTAGTAACCCAATTTAGATGGCCGGTAAATGGTATAAAATATTTAGGTATAAGACTTGATAATGATGTAAAGAATTTACATAAATTTAATTATTTACCACTATTGAAAAAAATTCAAGAAGATTTTGACAAATGGATGATACTATCAATAACATTAGTAGGTAGAGTCAATGTTGTAAAAATCAATATATTTCCTAGATTACAGTATTTGTTTCAAACATTACCAATACAATTGCCACAGAAATTTTTTCAAGAGTTAAATAAATGTGTGAGAAATTTTCTTTGGAAAGGTAAAATGTCAAGAATATCATTGGAAAAATTGACATGTAAATTTGGGTTAGGAGGGTTACAACTTCCAAACTTTAAAAACTATTATAAAGCAAATCAGCTTAGATTTATTGCATCTTTCTTCGATGATTGAAAACCAGCATGGATTAAAATAGAACTAGACAAGATAGGAGAAAATAGACCTGAAGATTTTATATATAAATGGGAATCTAAATGGATACGAGAAAAGAAAGAATCTCCTATATTAACACATTTGATTGATCTATGGAATAAGATAAATGTTGATAATGAAACACAGGAATCTCTATTAGCAAGGAGACCTTTGTTCCAAAACAGACTTATTCCTTTTACAATGGACAATCAACTTTTATATAATTGGTACCAAAAAGGGATTAAATTTGTAGGAGATTGTTTTGAACGAGGTATATTGATGTCATTTGAACAATTAAAGGATAAATATAAAATATCAAATAATACTTTCTTTTGTTACTTTCAATTAAGGGCTTACTTAAAAGGTAAGCTGGGTCAAACAATGTTTTTGCCAAAACCTAATGAAATTGAAATTTTAATTCAAAAAGGGAAAATTAAAAAATTTATTTCTTGTATGTATAATTTGATTCAAGAACAGACAATTAAACAAGGAACCCATAAGTCAAAGCAAAAATGGGAAACAGATTTAAATATTAATATTGATGAAACAAATTGGTCAAGACTCTGTCTTGACAGTATGACAAATACAATAAATGTTTGACTTAGATTAGTACAATATAATTTTTTACACCAATTATATATTACACCACAAAAAATAAATAGATTAAATTCAAATCTATCTGATAAATGCTTTCGGTGTAATCAAGAAATTGCTACTTTTTTACATTCTACTTGGTCTTGTTTTAAAATTCAACCCTTTTGGATAAATTTAAGAGTCTTATTGGAACAAATTACTGGAACTCAACTTCCACATAACCCTGTATTATTTCTATTAGATGATATTGAAGGGATAAAACCGAAACTTAAATTGAATAAATATCAGAAAGAATTTATAAAAATTGCATTGGCAGTAACTAAGAAGACTATAGCAGTTACTTGGAAATCTGATTCGTATTTAAGTATGGATCGTTGGAATAATGAAATGGCTAGTTCTATTCCACTCGAAAAAATTACTTATAATTTAAGAGATAAATATGTAACATTTTTGAATATTTGGCGCCCTTATTTACAAAAGATAGGATGGCATATTTAAGTGCTCCGATAAAGACCTTGGTCCCTTGGGGAAAGTAACGAATAATTATACCAAATTTATTTTGAATCCCACGGAGCATGTGGAAACCTTCCAATACCCAGGCGGTTCTTTTCTTTCTTTCTTTTTTTTTTCTCTTTTCTTCCTTTTTAGGTAGGACTATATATGGGGGGGGGGGAAGAGGGTTGAGGGGGGAGGGTAGTTTTTATCATTTCCTGTATTCTTCTTGAAAACTCAATAAAAATTATATTACAAAAAAAAGGAAGGACTTGGACCCACTGCAATTTGCCTATTGCCACGGTAGGTCTACAGCAGACACAATCTCAATGGCTCTCCTTGCGGCCTTGGATCACCTGGACAATACAAATACCTATATCAGGATGCTGTTTATTGACTATAGCTCAGTGTTTAACACCATCGCTCCTACGGTCCTGATCGAAAAGGTAGAGAACCTGGGCTTCTGTACCTCCCTCTGCAATTGGATCCTCAGTTTCCTAACCTGCAGACCACAATCTGTGTGGATCAGAAATAACATTTCCATGTTGCTGGCAATCAATACTGTCACACCATAGGGATGTGTGCTTAGCCCACTGCTCTACTCTCTCTACACCCATGACTGTGTGGCTAGGCTCAGCTCAAATACCATCTATTAATTTGCTGATGATACAACCATTGTTGGCAGAATTTCAGATGATGACAAAAGGGTGTACAGGAACGATGTATGCCAGTTAGTGGAGTGTTGTCACTGCAACAACTTTCCACTCAGTATCAATAAGAACAAAGAGCTGATTGTGGACTTCAGGAAGAGTAAGACGAGGGAACACAGCAATCCTCATACAGGGATTAGAAGTGGAGAGTGAGCAATTTTAAGAGCCTGGGTGTCATTATCTCTGAGGACCTAACCAGGACCCATCTTATTAAAGCAGCTATAAAGAAGGCAAGTCAGCAGCTATATTTCATTAAGAATTTGAGGAGATTTGGTTTATCAAATTGAACACTCAAACTTCCACAAATGTACAGTGGAAAGCGTTCTGAGTGGCTTCATCACTGTCTGGTATGGAGGGCTACTGCACAAGATCGAAGTTGCAGAAACTTGTAAAATTAGCTTCATCATGGGTACTAGCCTTTGTAGTATCCAAGACATCTTCAAGTAGCGGTGCCTTAGGAAGGTGGACTCCATCATTAAGGACTACCACCACCCAGGATAAGCCCTCTTCTCACTGCTACTGTCAGGAAGGAGGTACAGGAGTCTGAAGGCACTCACTCAGCGATTCAGGAACAGCTTCTTCCCCATTGCCATTCAATTTCTAAATGGACGTTGAACCCATGAACACTACCCCACCACTTTTTGTTTTCTGAGTTTTTTTTGCATTACTTATTTTAACTCAACTATTTAATAGACATATATATACTTACTGTAATTCAGTTTTTTCTCTCTATTTATTTATCATGTATTGCATTGTACTGCTCCTGTAAAGTTTCCAAATTTCATGACATATGCTGGTGATATTAATCCAGATTCTTAGTCTGATATTATCAAATGTTTTCTTCTCCAGGTTAATTAAAGCATGAGGAAGTTTGATTGCTTATTGCTTTCCTTCTGCAGGAGCACTTAAAGGAAGCAAATGAGGCTTTGGATTCTGCGTCAAGACTAACTGAGCAGTTGGATCTCAAAGAGGAGCAGATTGAAGATCTTAAAAAACAAGGTAATTCATTATGTTGCTCCTATAAAATGAATTACTAGAAAGATTCTCCATATTTACCTCAAACTCAATCTTTGCAATGAAAAATAAATTATAAGGGAAAGGCAAGTGTCTGTAACACAAGAGGTTCTGCAGATGGTGGAAATGTTGAGCAATACACACATATCTTGAGTTGGAGAAATTCAGCAAGTCAAGCAGCATCTATGGAAGGGAATAAACTTAACATTTTGGGCCAAGATCCTGTCCGTAAGATTGAAATTCTTGAAATTCTTCTTCTTTGCGTAACCATGAAATCAAAAAAGAAAAGAAGGGCAGCGCGATCATCAACCCCCAAAATCCCCCTCCCCGCACTTGAAACTAACGAAAATGGATGAGGCACATCGACCCCTTAATCCCTCTTCCTACACAAAGAAAAACAAGAAAGATCGGGCAAAAAAACACAGAATATAAAAAGCTATGAGACTGAAAAGAAAAGTCTATAGTCCAAGTCTACATTCAAAACACAGATAACTTGGGGAACACTCTCCAGGTCCAGCGGCAGACCTTTCCCTGTCTGGTACAGGGCAATCGAAAGACAGCCAGCCGGTGTTCACCACCCATGCTTGGCTTGATGCTTCAATCTCCCTCGTCGTTTTAATCAGCAAACAATGGAAGCTTTACTCAGCAAAATGGAGTCTTAACAATGGTTTGCCCCTCGTCCTGCAGCCTTCCTGCCATGAATTTTGCACGTACTGAATCTCTCTGCCGGAATCCTCTCAGAGCCTGCAGAGCGCTGAAATACCCAAAGGATCTTCAAGCTTCCGCATTCACCTTGATGTTTCAATCTCCCTTGTCGCTTTAATTGGCAAATAATGGAAGATTTAATCAGCGAAATGAAGTCGCACATGAACTTGCAGCCTGCTCACCATGAGGTTCCTGCATACCGCCTCTTCTTCTTGGAATCCTCTTGAAGACTACAGAGTGCTGGAACGCCCAAATGATCTCCAAACAGCAAATCATAGGCTCCAACGGTTCCAGAATCACATCCAAAATGAAAACAAATGTAAAAGGCATAAAAGAAGTGAAATATATGGTTTCATGATCTGACCAGGAGATGTCGACCAAAGGATCGTTGTACACAGGCACCATCTTGGCCGGAAGTCAGGATTTATACTTGGTGGTCACTTTGTTAGGTGCAGAAGTTGAACCCGGTGTGGTCTTCTGCTGCTGTAGCCTATTCACTTCAAGGTTTGACATGTGTGTTCAGAGATGCTTCTTACACCACTGTTGTAACGCATGGTTGTTTGAGTTACTGTTGCCTTCCTGTCAGCTTGAGCCAGTCTGGCCATTTTCCTCTGACCTCTCACGTTAACAAGGCGTTTTCGCCTGCGGAACAGTCATTCACTGGATGTGTTTTTATTTTTTGCACTGTTCTCTGTAAGCTCTAGAGACTATAGTGTGCGAAAATCCCAGGAGTTCAGCAGTTTCTGAGATCCTCAAGCCATCCCGCCTGGCATCAACAATCATTCCACGGTCAATCACTTAGATCATGTTTCTTCCCTTTTCTGATGCTTGGTCTGATCAACAACTGAACCTGTTGACCATGTCTGGAGGCTTTTATGTATTAACTTCCCATCACATGATTGGCTGATTAGAACCTTAAACTGGATGGGCTACAGCAGTAGAAGATCACACCGGATTCAACTCCTGTACCTAATGGAATGACCACTGATTGTATATTCATTTATCTTCTTGCAAAATCTAGTGAATGCTTCTTGGTGCTTAGCAGCTTTAGTGGGGGGTGGCAATAAGTCAGGTAGGAGAAAATGGTGTAGTTGGAGGTAGTAATGGTAGGAGGAGGGAAATAAAGGCGAGTGAATACAGAAACCTGTTGTGTTCCGCAATAGGAGAAGAATGGCCTTCGTAGCAGTCCACCTTTAAGGAACATCTACCCCAATGCTCTTCATTAGAGTGAAACTACCTGGATTGCTCTTACTTAGACTTGGTACTGACCTGAGTAGTGGGGTCTTGAGAAGTATTGGCCCTCAGAGTAGAAGTCCATAGATCCTTAATGGTGGCAATGTGTATAGGTTATGTGGTTAGGAAGCCATGGGGTACTCGTCTTCATTACTTGGAGCATTGCATACAGAAGTTATGCTTCAAATGAGAAAACCTTGCTCTGACCTCAACTGGAGTACTTCACCCAGTTCTGGCCTCCATGGGATAAGAAGAAATTTAGTAGCACTGGAGATGATTCAGTAGAAATTTACCAGAATGTTGCTTGGGATGGAGCATTTCAGTTATGAGGAGAGCCTGGAGAGGTTTGGGGGAGGGCACGATTGAGATATATAAAACTTTGGAAGTATAAATAGGGTAGACTGCAGGAAACATTTTCACCATGAGATGTAAATAAAACTAGTGGATGTTGGTGTTATGTTAAAGAGGGAAAGAGATTCAGAGAGAATATGAGAGGGACCTACACCCAAAGCTTGATAAATCTCCAACACCATCACACTGAGCACGGGGCCCCCCAGGGCTGTGTGCTCAGTCCACTGCTGTTCACTCTGCTGACACACAACTGTGCTGCAACACACAGCTCGAACCACATCATCAAGTTCGCTGATGACACGACCGTGGTGGGTCTCATCAGCAAGAACGATGAGTCAGCATACAGAGAAGAGGTGCAGCGGCTAACAGACAGGTGCAGAGCCAACAACCTGTCTCTGAATGTGAACAAAACAAAAGAAATGGTTGTTGACTTCAGGAGGACACGGAGTGACCACTCTCTGCTGAACATCAACGACTCCTCCGTAGAGATCGTTAAGAACACCAGGTTTCTTGGTGTTCACCTGGCAGAGAATCTCACCTGGTCCTTCAACACCAGCTCCATAGCAAAGAAAGCCCAGCAGCGTCTCTACTTTCTGCGAAGGCTGAGAAAAGTCCATCTCCCACCCCACCATCCTCACCACATTCTACAGAGGTTGTATTGAGAGCATCCTGAGCAGCTGCATCACTGCCTGGTTCGGAAATTGCACCATCTCAGATTGCAAGACCCTGCAGCGGATAGTGAGGTCAGCTGAGAAGATCATCGGGGTCTCTCTTCCCACCATTACAGACATTGACACCACATGCTGCATCCGTAAAGCAAACAGCATTATGAAGGACCCCACACACCTCTCATACCAAACTCTTCTCCCTCCTGCCATCTGGCAAAAGGCACCGAAGCATTCGGGCTGTCACAACCAGACTTTGTAACAGTTTCTTCCCCCAAGCCATCAGACTCCTCAATACCCAGAGCCTGGACTGACACCAACCTACTGCCCTCTACTGTGCCTATTGCCTTGTTTATTAATTATTGTAATGCCTGCACTGTTTTGTGCACTTTACGCAGTCCTTGGTAGGTCTGTAGCCTAGTGTAGTTTCTGTGTTGTTTTACGTAGTCCAGTGTAGCTTTTTGTTTTGTTTCATGTAGCACCATGGTCCTGAAAAACGTCGTCTCATTTTAACTGTGTACTGTACCAGCAGTTATGGTCAAAATGACAATAAAAAGTGACTTGACTTAACTTGGCTTGACCTGGAAAGCAATGCCTGAGAGAGTAGTTGGAGTTGGGTCACTGACATAATTTTTCTTTCGAAATCAATTTTCTTGTAGCTTACATGTCGTGAATTTGTTAATTTGCAGCAGAAGTACAGTGGAAAACAAAAATTACTCTAAGTTATCAAAAAAAAAGTCTGAAAAAGGAATTGCAAGGTAGTGTTCATGGACCATTCAGTAATACATTGGTGGAGGGGAGGAAGCTGTTCCTAAAACGTTTGAGTGTGGATCTTCAGACTCCTGTACCAAGAGGCAGATATGTCCAGGGTAGATGCCACCTTTTCAAGGCGCTGCCTTTTGAAGATGTGGAGAGAGTTGAGATGACTGAGTCTACAGCTGTGTGCAGCCTCTTTTGATTCTGCATATTGGAGCCTTTACAGCTGGTGTTGAGGCAGCCAGTCAGAAGGCTCTCCACTGTACATCCGTAGAAACTTGATAAAGTCTTTAGTGACATACAGAATTTCCTCAGACTCATAATGAAGTATAGCTGCTGGCATGCCACCTTCATAATTGTATTGGGCTCTGGAGAGATCACTTAAGATAGTGACACCCTTTCCATCACTGAACCCTTAATGATGACTTCCCCTTCCTAATGTCCACAGTCAATTCCTTGAACTTGCCAACAAGTACAAGGTTCTTGTTGAGACACTACTCAACCAGCTGATCTCTCTCACTTCTCTGCACCTCCTGTGGCCTCAATGAACACTTGATTTGGTTAGACACGGAGTGCTATGGACCAGGTTCTGGGTGTTAAGGGCTAATGCAGAAGGCTGCCCACTGGTTAGGCTGAATGGCTTGTCTCCAGGCTGCTTGATTGTACAATTCTCTTATTCGTGCCAGTCATTAGGAAACAGGCTGTCCACCTGCATTCAATCTGCATTGCAGTAGCTTTTCTTTAGCTCTTTGGGAGTATAGATCACTGTTCTTGTGCCTAATCACTCTCCAACTGGCCATACTGTAAGTCTGCCTGTGCACTAGTGGGCTTTTTAGTAATGCTTTCTATTTGAATTTCCCATTATCACTTGCTGTAAAGGTTTATACAGAAATGATGGCCATTTAGTTGAAATTGCACAGAATCATACCATGGCCTGAGTTGACATTCTTCGGAGAAACTGAAGGAAAAAGTACAGAGAGAAAGGCTTCATGATTAATTAAAGAAACACTGAGTTTAAGCACAGTGATGCCCGGCATACTCACTAGACTCACCAACAATATAATGTCAGCATTTAGGATTAGGAGTGGACAGTACACCAAGTAAGAGTTGTGTAAGGAGGAATTGGGTAGTGCTGAAGTACTTTAAATTAACAAGAAGATGGAAGATAAGCCAAAGGGTAAAGAAAAAGTTAAATCAAAAAGCAAGTGAAAGAAATGTTATTGTGTATAGCATAATTTGTCTTGAGCCATTTTGGAGAAATCATGTCTCTGACCAGCAGGAATGCCATTAACATTAAAAGATATGAGAAGCTTTGCAACATTCCTAATCCATTTACAAATTTGAGTTTTGAATTTCTTTGGGTAGGATTGATGTGGATGTGAAGCAGATTTGCTAAATATGGACATTGCTAAGGGTGGATAGGTTGAAAAGAAATATATAATGGTTTAAAAGCAAAATTGTGAAAGAGGCATGCAGTTGATTGACTGATAGTAAACAGCAATGTGTCTGGATCACTGGCAACAAAAATGCAATTTGAAAATATGCATTTTTGGCCACAGATAAAGAAAGAATTGGGAGTATATATAAAAGGAAGCCAACCAGAACAGGGAAGTGAATAAATCAATTCTTCATTTTGTAAACCCTTGAAATACAAAGATTTCTTCACTTTCAATGCAGAAACAATTAAAAAGACTTCAAAATCTTCAAGGCGGAACTTTGTGAAGCTATAGAAGGATAGATAGAAATGCAGACATATGGATTTCTTCAGATTCTTGAAGAGATCTGAAAACTGTATGCAACAACTTGTGCTTATGAAGCAACATGGAAAAGCATTCCAAACCATTTTTAACTCTTACATTTGTGATGCACTAATCAGAGCATGTTCAATTTAGAGGAAAGTATGAAGTGTTATGTGCTGATATGTGAATAGATAGTTAAATCAAATCTTGCAGCAGTTGGTTAAGTTACTAGATCTGCAGTGAGAAATCTGGGTTGTTGATCCAGAGATATGAATTTGAATCTTCTGTTGTCAGCTTTGGAATTCTAAATTCCATATTTATTTAGTTACTCAGAGCCCAAATGCTGATAATTGCAATACCGTGTGGATCACAGTAGTGTTCTGAAATACAAAAATCTTAAAAATGTGAAGCTAAGAAATAGTCTAAACTACAGAACACAGAATGCTGGTAAGTATTTTGGATATTTGTCAGTTTTGTGGACTAGATAATGTTGTGCAGAAAATTTCTTCAGAGGATTGGATGGTTTAGTGGAGTCTGTGGTAAACAAATTGTTACATTAGCCAAGTAAAAAAATATCTTGACAGTCCAATTGTTTTTGTTCAGTGCTTTGGTATTCTTCCGTACAATGAAATAGAGCATTAGCATAACATGAAGAATCTTCAGTCACAACATGCTGACTGGAAAATTGCATTTGTATGTTTACATGAAGTATTGAATAGTTATTTGGTTGCTGGAAAGATTCTAACACACTGCAACATATCTACTTCAGAACAGTAGTAAAAAGATTATTAATTGTAATTAAATCCGTTTCCATTCAGTCAGTATACAGTTTTAAATGAAATTAAGTATCTGTCATGGAAGTTGATCTATTTCAATTTTTGGGACTAACTGGGGGTATTAAATTAGGGTGATTCTGACCGATGCTCCATTGAATGCTCTGTTTTAAGCATAGTGCTGAAAGTAGTGTGGCCCTACAGGTTTAAACTTCCATACATCAGATACAGGTATATGGTCCACTTTCATTTCCATTCAGAGATCTAAGGATATCAGTGCTATTAAATGATAAAACATGGTGAATCACTTCATGTCAGAGAAATATTTGTCTCCTATTTATAAAATGAGGGGATGCCCGATGCATAAATGAGTAGCTTTTGCACAAAAATCATTAAAGCAGTAGTTGACCTTTTTAAGATTTTGGCAAATTCTCCTGCATGAAATGATGTAAGACAAAGCAGGGATATCTTGACAGAGAAAGTAATTCCAGCTGGTTTAATAATCTTATAGAAATAAGATGCATCTAAGTGGCATTATATCAAATGAACTGAAGGTATTTGTTCATTTTCTTGATTGATTGAGCATTTAAGTTATATCATAAAATGCCCATTCATTGCTAAAATGCAGTTTTTTCATGCATTGAAGCCATGGGTTGTCAATCAAGATTGTTGGGCAGCTTGCTTCATTCTTTCTACTTCAAATCATAAGCCAAGGAATGACTTTGGTTATTCAGTGGTAAAATATTCATTGCTGCACAAGCTAGAAAAATGTTGAGGGAGTTAGGCGGGTAGACAGAGAATTTTAAAAAATCTCAAGGTGTATTGGAAGCTTGAAATGACGTTATTAGTACAGGTTTAATAAGGTTTAGTTCAGTATATATCCTTGGTTCATGGTAAACTTAAAAAAAAAAGACTATTCAACTAAACTGCACAAAAAATAACAGCACTACCTTCCTCATCCCTTTTGGACTGGCATGTATGTTTTGGGTATTGTGCAAGTGAGTGCTTTCCTGTTTTATCCCTAGTTTCTTGTGGAAAACGTTCCATCTGGACCTCTCCGCCATCATGTATTTTTAACGTTACTGAATCTTGTAGATCAGTCAATTAGCTGTTCCCCTTGTCTACATTGTTAGCCCGCTTGCTGCTTAGTCAAAAGCTTGTGTGTGGCTCCCACTCCATAATTTTGCGGGGAAATAATGCAGGTTGCCAGATTGAGGAGCAACTGCACCTTCAGAGTTGCTGGTTATTTGGATAAATTTTTAAACAACCCCACATGAGACACTGGAGGAACTTGAAGGGCAGGGTGAGGCTTTTAAATTTGCGTCATGGCTTTTTAAATGCTAATTTGACAACTTTCTCATATAACCGTTGCCGTAACAAGTTCTATCTGCAGCATTGAGGGAGGCTGTTTTGGCCATTCGAGTCCATGCTGGCTCACAGAATAATCCCATTCTCTGCTAATTGTCCCTGTCACCTATTCTTTCCACGTTCCCATCAACTCCACCTCCCTCCAAGAATGAGATATGAGATTAGCACGTACATCAAAAGTACAGTGAAGTGCATCATTTGCGTCGAGTCAAATCGGTGAAGATTGTGCTGGGGCAGCCTGCAAGTGTCACCATGATTTCAGTGCAAATGTAGCATACCGACAGCTTGCTAAGCCTAACCATTCCACGTCTTTGGAATGTGGGAGGAAACCGGTGCATCCAGAGTAAACCCACGCAGTTACAACAGAACGTATAAACACGTTACAAACAGTGGCTGGGGTCGAACCCTGATCAGTGATTGCTGGTGCTGTATAGCTATTGTGCTGATCGCTATACTACTGCGCCCGTCCCATGGCAGCACTTACCTACACAAAGATTCAAAGTACATTTATTATCAAAATATGTATACTGAATGCAGCTGAGATTTGTCCTCCCGCAGGCAGCCACAAAACCAAGAAACATCATGAAACCTGTTCAAGAAAACATCGAACACCCAATGCGCGAAAAAAGAACAAATTGCGCAAATGGCAAAAAGTGAGTGGGGAATATCAAACACCAAACCGGGAGTCCAGTGGTATTCAGTTTAGTTCAATTCAGTGCTGTGTCGCTGGCCCACTGCAGGCCACAGGATTGTTCTTCACCAGTGCGCCCCAGTCCACATTGATCAAACTGCTCAAAAACAGCAAAAAAAGAATAACACATGCAGCATGAGCCTTAAGGTACTCCAAAATGTTCCAATCAATCCTTGCAATGTGGATCCCAAGAATCCTGCAATTTCCTCCAACAACTGCTAGTGGGTGGGAGAGGAAGACTGATCATTTGCGGGCAGATGGCGCCGAACACCCGCTTATCCTCCTCCGCTGTCGACCTCATCGACTTCAATCTTGCTCAACGGCTCAGTCGGAGAGAAGCAATGGAGCTGATCTTGGGCTCGCATCCCAGGCTTCCTGGTCTCCAGGCCCCACACCCCCTTCCAAACCTTAACAAACTCCCTCATCCAGATTGCTCATTTGGTCCAAAAACACACAATCAAAATTTAAGTCATGGGTTCCAATGGCAGGCAGTTCAGTTGTAGAATCATATTTGGAAGAAGTAGTAGTAATAGTAAAAGGAGGAGTTTCATGGTCTGTCTGCAGGACATCGCTGTTGGGTGCATTGTTCGTTGGCACCATCTTAAAGTCAACAGGGAAAACAGCATTCATTTCAAATAAAAGCAAGGATGTAATGCTGAGGCTTTATAAGGCATTAGTCAGGCCTCATTTGATGTAAGCTGTTTTGGGCCCCATATTTAAGAAAAGATGTGCTGACATTAGAGAGGGGTCAAAGGAAGTATACAAGAATGATCTCAGGAATGAAAGGGTTAATACATGTGGAGCATTTGATGGAGGAATTGATCTGAATGGTGATAAATCCTCACCATTCTGGGGTTTTGTATGTTTGCATTGTCGTCTACTGCGACATTCAATGCATTAATTGTGATCTTATAAATTTCCATTGACGCTAGAATGGTTCCCACAAATTTGAAGGTAACAGATGTAACTCCACTATTCATGAAAGGAGGGACAGAGAGAAACAGAATAACAATGGACCAACTAGCCCAACATGAGTAGTAGGGGAAAAAAGCAGGAAATCTGTAACAAGGAATTGCTAACAGGACTCTTGGAAAATAAAAGTGGGATCGGGCAGACTCAGACTCATCATGTTATTATGACAGGTGTTTGAGGTTGTTAGAGCTTTAGAGGCTGTAATTAGCAGAGTAGATGAGGGGAAACCAGTTGATGTGCTGGATTTGTCTTCAGAGAATCAGAATCTGGTTTAATATCACTAACATGTTGTGAAATTTGTTTTGAGGCAGAAATACATAATAAACTGTAAATTGCAATAAATATGTAATAATATATTAAATAAGTAATGCAAAATAGATTGTTTATTGCGTAAGATTCTAGTCTCTGCAGTCGCTTGTGACTTCAACATTTAGGATGGTAAACTGGCTTGAGCTGAGCTTTCTTAATGGAGAGAAATCAGAAGACATTGATGGTCATTTTCAGATTGAGAGATAATGACCAATTGATGTTGTAGGTATCATTGTTGTGTCCCCAGCCATACACAATCTTGATCACTGGTTTATTGGAGGCTATCAAGTGGAAAGTGTTCCATGATTTCTGATAACACAGAAGCTAAGTGGCAATGGGAGCTGTGAAAAGGATTCAGAAGGCTTTGCAGGACGTAGACAGGCTCCATAACTGATGAAGTACATAGTATATGGACCAGAAAATGGAAAATTCTGAGGTCATTCATTTTGACAGTAAAAATAGTAAAGCAAAACATTGAAAGACTGCAAGGTGTTGGTGTTCACTGGGGCATAGGAGTTTTTCTGCCTGAATTGATGAATGCATGTTTGACAAGTGGTTCTGAAAGCAAATGGTGTCTAGCCCTTTATTGCAGAGGATTTGAGTACAAGAGTTGAGACATCTTGTTCCAGTTTTATGGAGCCCTGGTGAGACCACATTTGGAACTTTGTGCTCAAGAATACAGCAATGCTTCATCAGGGATAGATTTATCAAGATGGTGGTTTTGTTGTGAGAAGTGAGGAGATGCTAATTAGATTAGGCCTATGCACTCATGTTTAGAAGAGTGAGAGGTGGTCTTATTGAAGTTTACAGGATTCTTAATAAGATTTTATAGTGTAGACGTAGAATTAATTTTCCCTGCCTTTGGCTTCCAATACTAGGAAGTCACATTCTCAAAATAAAGAGTTGGATATTCAGAATAGAGATGAGAGGTATTTTTTTTTACTCAGTGGTGAATCTGTGGAGGCTCTCAAGGTGGAAATTAATAGGTTTTAAAATATTAGGGGAATTGAAGGATATGGGGTTAGCGCAGGGATGTTGAAGATCAACAATGGTCTTATTGAATGGGGGAGAAGGCACCAATGCCAAATGATATCCAACATTTGTTTCTCGTGAGCAACACACAAAAAGCTGGAGGAACTATGAAAATGAATAGACAGTGGATGTTTTGGGCTGGAAAGGATGCGGGAGATGTCAGAATAAAAAGGTGAGGATAGGGAAAGTAAGGCAAGCTTAGAAAGTGATAAATGAAGCCAGATGAATGGGAAAGGTAAAGGGCTGGAGAAGAAGGAATCCGATAGAGGAGAGTGGACCATGGGAGAAGGGGAAGAAGGAGGGGCACAGGGTGAGAGGCAGGTGAGGAGTTGAGGTAAGAGGTCTGAGTGATTATAGAAGAAAAAAGGGAGGGAAAATAAAAGTAAACAAAATTACCGGAAGGAAAAATTGATATTCATGCTATCTGGTTGGAGGTGACCTGGATGAAATGAGGTGTTGCTATCCACCCTGAGAGTGGCCTCATCGTAACAGAAGAGGAAGCTGTGGACTGATATGTCAGAACGGGAATGGAAATAAGAAGTAAAATGGTTGACCACTGGGAATTTCCAGATTTAGCAGATGGAGTGGAGGTGCTCAGCAGAGCAGTTCTCCAGTCTATTTCGGGCCTCAACAATGTAAAGAAGGCTGCTTTGAGAATACTTGGTACAATAGGTGACCCCAACAGATTCACAGATGAACTGTTGCCTCTCCTGGAAGGTCTGTTTGGGGCCCTGAATGGAGGCGAGGGAGGAGATGGATGGGCTGGTATAGCATTTCTGTTGCTTGCAGGAATATGTACCAGGAGGGAGATTAGTGGGAAGGGATGAATGGACAAGAGAATCACAAAGGGAGCGATCCCAACGGACAACAGCAAGAGAAGAGGAAAGTAAAGATGTGCTTGTTGGATGCGAGGGCTAATTATTTTTATTTCATAACCAGAGTATTTGCATCCAGATTTGGGAATATGCAGAGATTTTGGAGAGGATGCAGAAAAGTTTACTAAAAGAAAAAAGGCTCTGTTTTTGGCAGATAGGCTACAGAAAATTGAAACACAATATTGTTAGAAGATCTGCTAGAGGTAAGATATTTAAAACCATGAAAGTTTTGCACTATTCAGCAGGAAAGAAGCTGTTCCCATTAATGGATGGGTCAAGAACTGATGAATGTCGAATGAAGGTGATTAGCTAAAAAATGAATAGTGACTTGAGAGAAAACATTTTTATTCCATGAGTGATCTGGGTGGGGAATTCTTTGCCAAAGATGTGTCTTGAAGTCTTATTTCGTTGTGGTATTTAACAGGCAGCTAATCTTAACTGAGATGGTTTTAGGATTCCTAACTGATTACTGTTGTTGCTGTGAAATAGAAATAGCTTCTAATTCAATCTTTTTACAAAGTTTTCTTCCCAACTGCAATACTTGTTTTGCATATAACTTAATGCATATTTTTCCCTTATAAGAATTTATACCTTCCAGATTTTAGCTTCTCTTTCTGTTATTGTAAAACTTAACACAGACATTTTAAAGAACTTGTAATTATATATAGTGACCACTAGTTTTCTGGAAGGGTGAAAGGTGCTCTGAAAATAGAACATAATGACTCCAGGTTGTAATCATTTGATATCTAAAGAAAGTTTAGTAAACTAAATCTGTTGCCAAGCAGATGAAATGAGAATTAGTGTAAAAACTTGAACAAAATGCCTCAGCATTTCTTTTTACACTGGTACTCTGTGTATTCTCAGGGTGCTGATTCCGTATATTGTCCTTTGTCCTAGAATCAGTAGTGCTCCTGAACTTTAAACGAAAGCTTCTATTCGGGTTCTTCTGGGAGTCCAGACTGAAACTATGCCTTTTGGTGGTTCTGATGAAGCCACTGAGGCAATATGCAGAGGTTGCCTTTGAGGACTGGTGGGTGTTAGAGCACGATGTGTAGGGCTGCACCCTGACCAGAACAACAAATGCAGGAATTGCTGGAGACTGGCATGGCTTTCAGTATTGGAAGCTACAATATCCCTTGTCTTTGTTTGTCTGCACAGTTCTTCGCAGCCCAGTGATTTCTCATTGGTAACAAGCTCAGCTGTCATCACATTCACAGGAGGTGATGAGCGATATTAAGATCAAAGTATTCTGTCAACCCATGGAGCAGACACAATTAGTCCCCAGTCACGCCATCACACATTGTACTATGTGGGATAGGATGTACTCTTGAGCCCTGAATCTCAGTGCAGAACATCCACTTTCCTTTCCCAGTTCACCTACCATAAGCACTCAAAGCCATTGCATTCATTCCACATCAACTACGCAGCAATGAGATCATATTGTTGACACAGAGGTCTGAGCCCCTGAACCAGGTCCCCAGCAAAGCAGCAGAGAGCTGGGAAGGCTCACACCTATACCCAGCACAGTAATACTGTCAGTAACAATATCACCGGCCTATGTCATGAAATTTGTTGTTATGCAGCAACAGTACATTACAATACATAATAAAAACTGCAAATTACAGTAAGCATGTGTATTTATATTTTAATATATATAAAATATTATATATTAAGTATGTATTTTAAGTTAAATTAGTGCAAAAAGAGAAAAGAAAAAGTAGAGAGGTACTGTTTCATGGGTTCAATGTCCATTCAGAAATCGGATGGCAGAGGGGAAGAAACTGTTCCTGAATCATTGAATGTGTGCCTTCAGTCTTCTGTACTTCCTTTCTGATGGTAACACTGAGAAGGTGGCATGTCTTGGGTGATGGGGTCCTTAATGATGGATGCTGCCTTCTTGAGACATCACTCTTTGAAGATGTCCTGGCTGCTGGGGAGGCTAGTGCCCATGAGAGAGCTGACTGGGTTTCAACTTTATTTTGATCTTGTGCAGTGCCCCTCTCCCATACCAGACAGTGATGCCAGTTGGTACATCTGTAGAAATTTGCGAGTGTCTTTGATAACGTACCAAATCTCCAGATGAAATGTAGCTGCTGTCATGCCTTCTTCACAACAGCATTGATATGTGGGTCCCAGGTTAGGTCCTCAGAGAGGTTGACACCCGGGAACTTGAAATGCTCACTCTTTCCACTTCTGATCCTTCAATGAATACTGCTGTATATGAACTTCTCTGAATACAACTCTTACAGCTGATTCAATCATCACTGTAGTTCGAGGGAACATGTAATGTGTCCTGCGAGTTGCCTATGCATAGTTATTTTTATATGCCGCCAGATAATGTAACACAGAATCAAAGTAGAAAACTTCCCATACCTGAGTCTTTCCCTTTCCTATCCACTTATGAACATAATTAGGCTGATTTGGTAGCATCATCTCGAGTAATAGGGCTGTCTGAATTTAATCTTCTGATTCTAATTGGCTGAAATTGAGTATTTTCCTGAAGCAAGTTCGGTGTCAGCCACACTGTTTTCTCTTAATAAGATTTTTCTGCCCGACCACTTTGTCTGTTCAGGCTACTTTTGGCTATTCCATGAATCATCTATTTCTTTTACAGTTGAGTCTCAAAATGATATGTTGGACGATGCGCAGAGAAAATTATTAAACCTGGTCAACAACAATGAAGGAAAAATTGACAAGTATGTATCAATACCCAATTTTATATCAGTAATGCATGAATTCTTTTTGTATTAAAATTAATACTTGGTGTCTGATTTTAATGTATTTACTGGAATCCAGAGGAGTAGCATTGATAAAGAACACTACTGGATGATTTTGGGCAATAATTGGCCATAATCATCAATATCTTGAAGAACAAGAATAACTGGATAGGGAGACTATCAAATGCAAGTCCTTCTCCAAATCACACCGTCCTGATGTGAGATGAATATCACTCTTAACCTCTGGGTCAAAGGCTGTAGCCATCACTGTGAGTGATTGTTCACTACAGGCTGTCTGCAGGTGACTTATGAACACTCCTTGTACAAATGAGCCTGCATAGTATTATTAAATTCAGAAGTCTGAAGTAGGTACATACATATCCTATGCATTGCAGAATTAGTTTCCTCTCTCTCCACTTTTAGTAATTATTATTTCATAACAGTCTTGAGTGTTTTCAGTGCTATTCATTGCAATGCTGTGGAGGTTCAATTACAAATCAAGAGATTTTTGTTATTTTCCAATGTACGAACAAAATTTACCAATGGATGGATGTTAAAATGGAACCTATTCATTACCCAGGACAGTCTGGATTGGATTTGAAAATTCAAAGTAATGGTTCACCATCATTTGCTCATTGGAAGATATATTGGGCAACCCGTGTTAGCTTTTCTAGCAGCATCCACATCCCATAAGTTAATTTAAAATAAAACAATGATTCAACAAAAACCGTTTTCTGTTTTCCTGAAAATCCTGATTTACTACTTTGTGATTCTGCTTGCAGCAGCATTCTTCCTTATCTAATTCACTACCTGTGAATCCAGGCTCCTGCTAAGACATATCTGCTGCTGCTCATTGATGTTGTAAAATGTTGTCATGTCTATATCAAGGTATATTTAACATTTACAATTATGGAAAGTTACAAAGATGTTCAAATTGCACAGAAGTCTCTCTTATCTACATACAAGTCGATTCCATATATGTAGTGGTTCCAGATCACAATCTGAACATGTTATATTTAAAAAATATATCAAATCAAGTTTATATCATTTGCATAAGTATATGAAGCACAGATGCAATGAAAAACTTACTTGTAGCAGCATCACAGGCACATATAAGCAGCATTCATAAGAAAAACATAAATTAAACGTAATTATACTCAAGAAAGCACAGTTACTACAGAACAAAAAACAAAGTCAACTTTAGTGCAAATGTTTATTGGGATGCTATGTTAAAGTGATAGGGTTGTGAAGGTTAATTCAATAACAAATGATTGAAGAGAAGTAGCTGTCGTTGGACCAGGTGTTGGAGGCTTCTTTACTTCCTGCATGATGGTGGCTGCAAGAAAATGACATGGCCTGGACAGTAGGGATCTTTGGTAGATGGTGCCTGCTTGAAGCAATGCCTTCTGTAGATATTTCCGATGGTGGGAAGGATACCTGTCATGTATGGGCAGATCCCATTACTTTCTGCAGCTTCTTCAGCTCCTGTGCATTCAAGTTGCCATTCTGCTGTAGAAATCAATTAGATTACCTTTGAGAAAACTTAAATATTTTCCTTAATATCAACGGTTGATTTCAGTATCGTAGAAGTTTCTTTTGAGGAAAAAATTATGATTGTATTATGCACTTAAAGCAAAATCATTGCTAGTTAGAATGCCACTTAATTGAAATGCAGATCTGCCTTTTTTTTTGTATGTTCATTAACCATTTGCTCTTTATTTCCAAGGGTTTTGATGAGAAATTTGTTTGTGAGTTACTTCCATACTCCAAAAAACAAGCGCAATGAGGCAATGCGGATGATGGGAAGTGTGCTAGGGCTGAAGAAAGAAGAGATTAGTCAGGTATGATTGAATCATCCAGTGTAGTTGGTGAATCATATGGATATGGCTGTAGGGTAATTGGTAAATTGCTGGACTAACAATTCAGAGCTGCAAGGTCAAATCGCACAATCCTGACCATTCACTTCCTTGCATTGTATTTGTAGTGTCTTTCATCCAACGACATTTTTTTTTCTTGCACCCCTACATCAGACAAAGAGGGCAGGCATACTAGAATGATACTTCTTCAAGTTGCATGCGATTCTGATTTGGAAATGGTTATCATTGCTCCATGAATGGGATAAAATCATGGAAATCCTTACTATGTTTTAATTTAGTTCATAGTCTGGAATTTAAAAGAAAATACCTGTCTTAAAAACCCATCTGGTTCACCCAGTGTCTTTCAAAGGAGGGAAAATGCTATTTCTACCAGGTATGGCCAACCACAGCAATGTGTTTGACTCGTAACTGCTCTCTGAAATGGTCTGGCATTAATATCACAACCACTTCATTAAAACAGAGCAGCGGATACATAGAATGGTACACTCAGCATTCATCTATGTATCAAACTTGGAAATGCTAAAATCACCCTGCTTCCAGTTGACCTTGCAGAGACCTCCTCACAAATATAAAAGGAAATGGTGTCTAAAGGGGGGTTGTCCTGTCAACATCATACCTTAGAGACAACGTACCGGACTCTTCCATCGCAAGCTCTGGATAGGTCCTGCTCCATTGGCAGTATAAACCCACCATTGCAATGGTCTACAGAACCCAGGATCTTGACAACCCGGACAGGTAGCACAAGTAGTTCATCACATGATTTCCTTGACCCCATAAGATGTCACGGCATCAAGTCAAACATACATATTACCACATCCTGTTCTCCCTCAGTGGATGGATCAGTGTTACCATGTTAACTTACTGTGTTACACCATTGGCATTTAGGGCAGCAATGAAAGTTCTCCATCTCTGGTGGTGTTCACAGCTTCCTTCATTGTGTCAGTAGCTTCCTCTTGGTGTCAGTCATGCAAGTCCCGGGTGGAAACTTAGGAATACCATCACACTCAGATGAGAATGGTTCTTTATCGCTATTACTGAAAAAGTTTTGTTTTACCAGTCAGGGTTGTTAGCCCTGAACCTGGAGGACCAATGGACCACTCTTAGTCTGTCCTCTACCCTTTGACTTGTTTGGCATGCGTGACCCTATCAAGAGCCAAAGCATAAAACCCTGACTCCAGCCAACATAGCTCTCTGGGTCATTGAAGCACGCAGCCTCCAAACTATGGCAAGGTTGTGGTCATCTTGTAGGAGTGTTACTATAATCTTGAATAGTTATTAGACGACGCACTGTCAAGGACAGTACTGTGGTTGAAGGACTTTGGTGTTCGATAAAAGTAGCTTGACAGTACTGCCACTAATTGACCTAGCAAGTCCTGAGTGGCATGAAGGAGGCAAAGTAACATAAGGGATAAACCAACTTGAGCTCAGACTTATTTGTCCATCTTGCCTGTAAAAGCATTTGAAGGATCATCCACAGCATGATATTCTTTACAGTGAAGATGTTGCGTGACCCAACCATTGTTTAAACGGTATAGATTCAGAGATCTAGCATGGTACACTGAATCCATCCCATCAAACAGGATAGCAATCAACAGCCCATTTTATCCTGGATGGTGCGGACCTCCTTGAACTGCATTCACACGAGAAACTAGAGAGCATTCTATCAGATATTTGGTAAGTCTCGTAGATATGGAAATGTCTCATGAATTTGGATATGGAATGTCAAGTGGTGAGTCATTCATCTCAGATATACCCAGCCTCAGACTTAACCACCAGACATCCCAAAATCTTCCCATATCCATGAGCCATAGAAGGGCAAGGACGTTGGTGTGTACAGTGTATATTTTCTTGCCACCTTACCCCACAAGGCACATACCATCCTGATTTTGAAATATTTTAACTTATTTATTTTCTGGCCTAAACCTTGGAACTCTTAAACCCAAAAGAATTGTAGGAAGATCTTCTACAAAAGTTATGATTTCCACACACCCTTATCCATGAGTTTCTTTATGAAGCAAGTTTCAATAGAGGTTTATATTTTACTTTTCCTCTTTCTTCAAATGTAATATTCCTAAGCCAGGTATATGTGACAGAATGCTGGAATTTGCTACTTTATTTTGAAAGGGGAAAACGGGTTGAGGAGGAATATAAATCAGTCATTATCAAATAGTGGAGCTGACTTGATGGGCTGAATGGCCTAATTCTGCTAAATTAGATTAGATTGGATTCAACTTTATTGTCATTGTGCGGAGTACAGATACAAAGCCAATGAAATGCAGTTAGCATCTGCTACTAATTCTGCTACTATGTCTTATGAGCTTGGAACATAATTTAGTCCATTTTTTAGGTATTAAAGTGACTGTAAGAAACACTATGAACACACTGCAAGTTGAATGTATGTAGGAGCTAACATTTTGTGGAGCTGAAATGTGTGTCAGTTTGGCCAAGGATCAGGAGCCAGTTCCTGAACTTCTCAAGACATACAGTAATGGAACGATGAGCCTTTGCATTAAACTGAGAAAAAGGTTGTATTCTATTGCTTGGTTGTCATAATACTATAAACACACATTACATTTTAAATATGTTGTTTTACTAGCTCTTGGATAGTGAATTTCGTGGTGTTACAGGATGGGTCACTAGTTGGCTTGGTGGCAGATCTAGTGGAACCCAAAGTGTACCAACTACCCCGCAAAGGCCAAACCAGCAGACAGTCTTCAACAGTGTAAGTTCTCCTTTGTTCATAAATTTCCACGTTTTAAAAATGCATGAACAACAGATATTTTGAGGTATAGTAAATGAATGAAAATTGAGACTTACCACAATAAGGTACAACACATAAAATTTTGGAGGAACTGAGTGTGTGGAGGGAAATGGACGATCGACATTTTGGGTTTAGACCCTTCATCTGGACTTCAGTAAAGTTGACTGTCCATTTCCCTCTACAGGTGCTACTTGAACCACTGAGTTCTTCCAGCAGTTTGTGTGCTGCTCCAGATTCCAGCATCTGCATTCTCTTGTGATTGTAATAGGATGGTTATCTCATAGATCAGATCCATACAGTATTAAAAACAGAGCAGCAATATTTCAGAGGAAAATATGTCCTTGTGTATCAAGGTTATGTATAACATGCAATTTATGTTTTAGTTTTATATTTTCTGGTATTACACATTGGTTTATGGATGGAAATGTGATAATTAATGACAGGAGTGGCCCGTTTATCCTTTTGCCCTTAAATGGCAGAGCAGGCACAATCATGGCTGATCACCAAATTCAGTACCCTCTTCTACTTTCTTCACTTATCCCATGATCTCTTTAGCCTTTATTACAAGGGTTCCCAACCTGGGGCCCATGGACCTCTCGATTAACGGTAAGGCTCCATGGCATAAACAAGGCTGGGAACCCCTGCTCTAGAACGATGTCTTACTCTTTGATGATTTGGCCTCATTTGCCATCTGTGGTACAGTTCATCGCAATTTGGGTGAAGAAATTTCACCTCATCTCAGTGCTAAATGAGCTACCCATTATCCTTACACTGTGACCCTATGCTCTAGACTACGCCACGATCAGAAATATCTTTCCTACACCTTGTCAGGATTTTAAAAGTTTTAATGAATTCCTCTCATTCTCCTGCAAGTTATTTCCAACCCCCTACCACTGCAGTTCTGATGCAGAGTCTCAGACTGAAACTTTAACCATCCCTGTGTCTCCACAGATTCTGTCTGATCCGTTGAGTTCCTTTAGCAGTTAGTTTTTTGCTGTAGGGTAAGAATAAATACAGCTCCAGGGATTCGGGCTCAGATTTGTTAATCACATGTAGGTACATCAAAGTATACAATGAATGCATCATCTGCATTAACAACAAGTAGCTAAAAATGTGCTGGGTGCTGCCCACACATTCCGGCACCAACATAGCATGCCACAATGTTATAATTGTAGTTAGGTGAGTGGTCTAGTAGTCTAGTTAACCAGAATGGGCTTAAATTTTTTTTTGTTTGGTTACAGAGATGTGTAAGAATTATTGGAATAAATTCAAGGGAGCATGACAAAGGCAACATGTCCTAGTTACAATTTTAAAAAAAAATTCTTACTTATTCTGTTTCTTCCCCAGTACCGTCATGTCCTGAGATTTTTCACCATCCTTAAAATACTTCTGAAATCTGTTGATTATTTCGTACAGCTCTGAGTCAACCCTGTGGTTTAAGGCAAGACTTGTAATTCCTTAGTAATACGCTAGGTAGAACAGGTGAATAGAAACGAGAGAAGATCTGCAGATGCTGGAAATCCAAGTGTAACACGCTGTAAGGTTTCACTGCTAATGTAATGGCTTCTCTGTAATGTTTCACTGCTAATGTAATGGTTTCTCTGTGGCAGCAATGTTTGGGTTATGACTGGAGATAACGGGACTTGGACTGTGGATGGGGGCCTCGGAACAAGTGCTGGCAGAACCTGACGGTTATACAAGCAACACACACAAAATGCTGGAGGAACTCAGCAGGCCAGGATGCTGCCTGGCCTGCTGAGGTCCTCCAGCATTTTGCAGGTGAATAGAAGTTAAATTTGACTAGATTGCTCTGAATTTTACATACAGGTATAGCAACCAACTGGTTTCCCTCTGTTCTAAAATTACTGGCTTTCTTATTTATCTCCTCTAAGTGTTGCTAATTTTGATATGTGCAAACAGATCTTTCCATGACCATGATTGTTCTCTACAGAAGTGGTTTGCCATTGCCTTCTACTGGGCAGTGTTTTACAAGACAGGTGACACCAGACATTATCCATACTTTTCAGAATTGTCTGCCTGACATCAATAGCGCAGAACTGGGACTTGTGATATGCACCAGCTGCTCATATGACCATCCACCCCCTGCTCCCACGGCTTCTCATTGCCCTGATCAGGGGTTAAGCAGATGCTTTAGCTTGTCCAAGGGTGACCTGCAGGCTAGCGGAGGGAGGAGTACCTTACACCTCCTTTGATAGAGATGAATCTCCAACATGCCACCCAGTGCAAATCAATATGATGTGAATTATTTGTGATTTTGGTATTGATGGAATGAATTCTTACACCAAACACCTTTTACCTTGCAGTCTTTCTCAGAAATGTTTGTTAAGTTCCTGGAAGTAGAATCTCGTCCTTCTCCTCCTCCACCAAAGCTTCCAATTTACGATATACATCCGCTTGGGCCCACACCTGCAGCCAACCAGCAAGCCAGCAGCCTTCCTGGTCACACCGCCGGTACGTTTATAATTTACTCGATGTATATCTTTTACATTTTACCATAAAAAGAGTTTGTTTGAAACAAGTATTTGGGTTCAGTTATGCAAGGATAGAATCGAACAGTTAATTGAAGCTTTATTCAACTTGCACTAAATATAGTGACTGGTTTAAGGATCCAGAGGCAGCAGAGAAAAGGCAAAGCTAGTTTACAAGAATGAAAGGTTTCTGTTAGCGGGGTTGTTCACTAGAAAAGAGGAGGATGTTAGGGTCCTGGGATCACAGCACAAATGCTTAGCTGTTCTAGACTAGGAGGAATTCTCTTTGTCCAGGAGTGTTGATTCTTTGCAATTATTTACACCAGGGATGTGGAGGCTCAAGCACTTAGTATTCTCTCGAAGAAGGCCGATAGATTTTTTAGATATTAATGGAATTGAGGGATGTGCAGTTCAGGTATTGGCCTTTATTGCTGGAGGCTTGGAATACAAAAGGACAGAAGGAAGAAATAAGCAGGGCATCATTAGGAGTTCACTGTATGGGTTAGTCTTTGCCAAATGAAGAATACTGACCTTGTGAGTTAGTTTAGCACCGATACACCACATTGTGTCCTGGGATAACAAATTGCATGAAGAGAGACTGAGTAATACAAAGGCTTGGTGGGGGGAGGGTGGTGGAAGCAAAACCTGAAATGCATATCTTCATGAAGGGTCTTCACTTCAAACATTGACTGTTCATTTCCCTCCATCGATACTGCCCCACCTGCTGAATTCCCTCAGCCTTGTGTGTGTGTGTGTGTGTGTGTGTGTGTGTGCATTGCTCAGGCCTTCAGCATCTGAAGAATCTCTTACGTTTGGGATAACGCATAGAGGAGGGAGACATATGAAGGATATAAATGGGAACTTACAAATGCCTACTGAGGGCAGAATTACTTGTGGTACTTTGTGAATGTTTTCACCATGGAAGAGGGTGTTTCCAAAGTAATAGTGCAGAAGGAGTTAATTGAAGTTCTAGACACCCACCCTGATCGCACCATGTCCTCTTTCTTGATGAATATGGATGTATAGTTTTTCCTAAGATTTTTGCTCACTTCTGGTTTCAAGAAAATTCCTCCTTCGTCTTTTTGTCCACCTAGTCTTTCCCTAGCTACTCTCTTGCTCCTAACACACTGACATATAAAGTATATGATGCATAGAGAATTAGTATTTTCAACAACACACAAAGCACAGGAGGAACTCAGTGAAAGAAGTCAATGTCCATTTCCCTTCACGGATGCTGAGTTCCTCCAACATTTTGTACATTTCTCCAGATTCCAGTATATCTAGTCTCTTGTGTAAGTTTGCCTGACTTCATCTTTTGAATGAAATGAACTAATTGGAACCAAAGCCTTTAAATGCTTTCAAAGGTTTCAAAGGTACATTTAACGTCAGATAAATGTATACAATATACATCCTTCGCAATCATCCTGAAATGCTTTTTCTTCACAATAATCTCCGAAAACAGAGGAGTGCCCCCAAAGAATAAATGACAGTTAAACCTTAGAACCCCAAAGTCCCTCCTCCAACTCCTCTCCCTCCTTGCGTAAGCGGCAGCAAGCAACGATCCCCCCTCCCCCCACTGGCACAAAAAAGCATCAGCACCCGCCACCGAGCACTCAGCGTGAGCAAAGCAACAACAAAGACACTGACTTGCAGTACTCCAAAGAATACTTGTTCACCCGGGTATTTGACATACCACAGGCTCTCTCTCTCCCTAATAAGGGAGAAAGAGGTATCTCCGTTTCATAGCGAGAAGGGAGACATTACAAACAACTGGCTGATTTATGATGTTAAAAGGCCCTTGCGTCGCTTTTTTCAAGCTCTGACCCCAAAAGTCTTGGGTCTCCAGGCACACAGCCTTAGATCTTCCATCTCCCACGACATACCAGTCTCCTGCCCGGACACTGACCTTTGATCCGCCCATCTCCCGAGCCACAAGATCTCAGCCCTCCAAAGGCAAGCTGAACTCTTAGAAACATTGAAAACCTACAGCACAATACAGGCCCTTCGGCCCACAAAGCTGTGCCGAACATGTACTTAGTTTAGAAATTACCTAGGGTTACCCATAGCCCTCTATTTTTCTAAGCTCTATATACCTGCCCAGGAGTCTGTTAAAAGACCCTATCGTATCCGCCTCCACCACTGTCGCTGGCAGCCCATTCCACGCACTGCTTTTTTTTCCCGGCAGTTTGATGTTTATCTTTAGAAGCTTTTGCATGACACATGGCTCCGGGGTTAAACACCTAATGGGTTTTTTCCTGACTTTTTCTTGCTAGTAGGGTTTTTTTTTCTCTCTTTCATCACCAAAATTTTTTTCAATCTTTATAATAATGTTTTTTTTTCTTGAGACATTGTAAATGTTGTTTACTTCGATGTACTCTTGTAAATTTTGGATAATAATAAAAAGATTGGAAAAGAAATATCATACCCCTGACATCTCCTCTGTACCTACTTCCAAGCACCTTAAAACTGTGCCCTCTCATGTTAGCCATTTCAGCCCTGAGCAAAAGCCTGTGACTATCCACACAATCAATGCCTCTCATCATCTTTAACACCTCTATCAGGTCACCTCTTATCCTCCATCACTCCAAGAAGAAAAGGCCAAGTTCACTCAACTTATTTTCATAAGGCATGCTCCCCAGTCCAGGCAACATCTTGTAAATCTCCTCTGCACCCTTTCTATAGTTTCCACATCCTTGTTGTAGTGAGGTGACCAGAACTGACACAGTACTCCATGTGGGGCCTGATCAGGGTCCTATAACATCTAGCTGTAACATTACCTCCCGGCTCTTATACTCAATCTCTCTTCAACCGAGCCCTTGGTGTGCCAAATAATGGCCATTTGTGAAACCCCGAGAGCGGGTCCCATTCCCGCAAAGAACCGTAGTCAGCGTGTAACTCCAGGCCAGGGTCTTCAAAAGAACCCTGAAAGGGAAAAATAGAGATATTAAAAGATGAAAATAGAGCTGTTTCGAAGGTGCAAGCAGAGGAGCCGCCGTTAGGCACCATTAATCCTCCTAAGCTCCTGATCCACTTTGCTTAATCCCAAAGTGAAAAGTTTTAATAATAACTTAGCCTTGCTGCTCAGCCTGCTGGTTGCTTTGACTGGACTTATGATATATTTCAGTTCGTGGTTTAAGACTGCACATAGTTATTTGAAGGGGTTGAAAATAGGCACTAAACACTATATTCTAACAAAATAGATACAAATTTTTGTCTATTGCTGAGCAGAGGGATCTTGGGATCCAAGTTCATAGCTCTTTGAAAGTGGCTACACAGGTCAGTAAGGCAGTTAAGAAGGCTTATGGAATACTTGCTTTTATTAGTTGAGGCATTGAGTTCAAAAGTCAAGGTTATGTTGCAACCTTATAAAACTCTGGTTAGGCCACATCTGGAGTATTGCATGCAGTTCTGGTCACTCCACTATAAGAAGTATGCTGAGGCTTTGGAGAGAGTGCAGAAGAGGTTTACCAGGATGCTGCCTGGTTTAGAGAGCATGTGCTATCAGAGGAGACTGGATAAACTTGGGTTGTTTTCTCTGGAGCATTGGAAGCTGAGCAGAGATCTGATAGATGCCTACACAATTATGAGAAGCTTAGATAGAGTGGACAGAGAATATCTGTTTCCCAAGGTTGACGTTTCTAATACCAGAGGGCACACGTTGAAGGTGAGAAGGGGGTAGGTTCAAAGGGGATGCGAGGGGTAAATTTTTAACTTAAGAGTGGTGGATGCCTGAAATGCGCTGCCTGATATGGTGGTAGAGGCAAATACATTAGAGGCTTTTCAGAGATGTTTAGATGGGCACGTGGATGTAAGGAAGGTGGAGGGATACTGACATAAGATGGATGTGTTTGGGTGTTTTTGATTTGCTTTTTAGCTGGTGCGACATAACGTCGTGGGCCAAATGACCTATTTCTGTGCTATACTGTTCAATGTTCTAAATTAATGGTTTTGTGAAGCATTTCTCAATGTATAATTTCATTAAATCATGCTATTAAATTTTATTTTCAGGCACGACTGGAGCAGATCCAGTGAAAAAATCAGAGTCCAGTTCCTTCTTGGCTCCACGATCTGCTGCTGTGCCTCTCATTACCTCAGCTGTTGCCAGTTCTACTGGGTCCTCGCATCTCCTCATGAAACCAATCTCCAGTGCCCTTCCCACTTTCACGCCTCTACCAGTGTCACCAGATTCCAGTGCTGGCACTGTCCTCAAAGATCTCCTCAAGCAATAAAAAAAAACTGGAGCAATCCACTACAGCACTTTAAAGTGAAAAATTACACTATAGACTATAGCACAAGAGGGATTTTGTGCAGTGTACACAGATCTCCCTGAAAAATATTTGCATATTGTAAGCATGCATCTTTCAATTTGACATGCTAAGTCCATGAAAGTTGCAATCCTCTTGGGGAATGATTGGCTTCATGTGTAGGAATAATTTCACCTCTTTCCAAAAAGCTAATTATAAATACTTGGTACAAAGTACACAAGGTGAGTTTTTTTTGCTAAATACAGATACTGTATATTTGGCACTTAATCAAGAGGCACATCTAAAAAAAGAAATTCACAGAGGCACAGAATTATCAGTCCTAATGGGACCTGCATAGTTGCAAGCTATAATGGATTTTCATAACACCCTTCCACAGAAGTATTAAAGTAAAGCCTCTGAAGTACAAAATTCCAAAGAAATAAAATAGCAGTGTTGTGTACATGAAGTTTATTAAATGCAGACTCTTTCAAGTTACTGTATTTTCAGTTGTACCTTCCATGGTATAAAAATAATTATTTTTCGACTGCCTTTAACTGCATATCTGAAGTAGCTTTAGGGGTGGGCAAGACTTGCTGTGGTTTATGCTGAGTTTTGAGAAGAAATTGAAAACTGTTTCCCTGCCTCTTCTCTCCTCTTTCCCATCCATTCCATGTTCTTGCTTTAGAGGGATCAAGTTTTTTTTTGTGCTGAAATACCTTAATTTAAGAAAATAGTGTCTGCTATAGTGTCTTAATCAGAATATAAAATGAGAACACTGGTTACAGTATGTTTGCAAAACTAACTCTATTAGAGTAAATCCAAATTAAATTCATTGACTGTCTTCTATGATTGTATGCAGGCCTTGTTACCGATCTTCATTCTTTATTTTATTGTAGAACCCATCAGAAACTTGATTGCAACCTTGAAATTAATTTATTCTTAATGATGGAATCTTCTTCCCTATTCACTGTTCAGTATAGTGAATTTTGCTTTGAGCTTAAAGCAAACGCCACAAAGGAGCAGTAGACTGTCATTTGCATTTCCAAGGATATAGGGAATTTCACTGAAACCTAAAACTGAAATTCTTGCAGACACTTCTGCATAGTGACACTAGTTATTTCAGTCATGCCTGCAGAGTACTGTATAACCCCGGTGTGTCTGATGCTGGCTAGTGCCAAGGAATCTGTTATTAGTATGTAAAGGCAGTGATCTAAAAGTTTTTGTATTATATTTCAGTTGTAATAATTTGTACAATTCTGGAATTTGGGCTTTTGAATTGCTGCAGGATTTTCTGTTAAATTATTCTACTTACAGCTCACTGTATCAGTGAGAGTGAAACAACAGTTAACAGCCTGCAATGCATTTCTTTGTATAAATTGTTTGTCTTTACCATCCAAAAACTCTTTTTTCATCTGGCATATGCCTGCAGATTTATAAGGTACAGCCTTCTAAGTTCTAAATTATCCATAAACTAATAGCTGTGTTGGTTATTGTATAATATTGTGATTAGCTGAAAGAATGCCATTCTTGAATATATTAAAATCCTTTATAGTAAGCTGTCTTATTTCCCAGGAAATTGTTCAGGTTAATTATTACTATGATTTGAAGAGTTGTATACATCTCAAAATGCAAACTTATTAAAGGTTACGATTAGTCTTCTGCATTGGAACCAAATGTGCCGACGTCATGAGAGCCAGCCAAGAATACTCACATACTGATTTAATAGATCAATTTCTTTATTTAGTGTTTTTTTTAGAGATGTGGCATGGTAATAGGCCCTTCCAGCCTAATGAGCCTGTGTTGTCCAATTATACTCATGTGACCAATTAACCTAGCAAGCATACTTCTTTTGGAATGTGAAAGGAAAGAGGATCACATGGAGAAAACCCCATGCAGTCACAGGGAGCGTGTACAAACTCCTGACGGAGTGCTGGGAATTGAACCCCTGTCACTGGCACTGTAAAGCGTGCTAACTGCTATGCCACCGAATTGTTTAATGTTAGGAGTTGGTTGAAGTTGAAGATCTCCATCACTCATCTGTGACATTGTAGTGCAAGGTCTGCTTTGTCTTCAAAATAAGATTTTAGTTTTTCTTGAACAGGGTGATTTTTTTTTGGGCGCATTGGTGCTAAGAGTGTAGCTCACTGCTAACCCATTCAATTGACTGTTGCTCATCATAATTAAACATGGTGACTATAGGAGATTCTTCACGCTAGCAGCAGTGTGGCTCTTCAGAAGCTGTTCAAATGTTCTAGCTGTGGTGAGAATCCTGGCTGGGTTTGCTCAACAGCATTTTCGTCAAAATTTGTGCAACAACCAGCACTTGACCCCAATAAAATTTAAACACTGTTAATTACTTAAGTTTATTTGTCAATCTTTGAAAGTAACGCAAAATGTTGACAATTGTTCTTGAAAATCTAGTTAGAGTTGTCAAATTACCAACAAAGACAAAGAGAGGATGTGACTTTTTATAGAACTCCTGACTGAGTAATAATCTTAATCAGCTTTCTTTAAATGTAAGATTTGGTTTGGAATTCCGCTCCAGATGTTGACCAGTATAAATCATGCAGGTACTTAAGCGTATTACTGAAGATTCATTGTACTGCTGGAGTAGGTGTCTTTCTGATGAGACCTGACATACTTTTGCTCTGTGGTGAGCATGAAACATCCCATGGTATCATTTGAAATTGAGCAGATGTGTTTTTGTACTGTCCTGGCCAAAATCGATTACTACCTTGCTGTCTTTACCAACATTCTTCTGTCATTTAAAGCGTTCTTTTTTTCTTCCCAGTGGAGGAAGTTAAATGTATCATGCTCATAACTGAGCCTATGGAACACCAGTGCCTTCGGCAGAAAATCCTTCAAAAGGTGGTGGACTCGGGTCAGTACATCACAGCTAAACCCCTCCCAGCCATTGAGCACATCTACATGAAACATTGCTGTAGAAAAGCAGCAGCCATCATCAAAGATCCTCACCACCCAGTCCATGCTCTTTTCTCACTGCTGCCATCAGGTAGAAAGTACAAATGCCTCAGGGCTCGCACTGCCAGGTTCAAGAACAGTTACCACCCCTCAACAATCAGGCTCTTGAACAAAAGGGGATGACTACACTCATTCTATTTCTAGTGTTCCCATAACTGATGGTTTCACTTTAAGAACTCTTTATCTTGTTATTTCATGCCCTGATTATTTACTGCTATTTATTTATATTTGCATTTGCATAGTTTGTTATTCCTTGATCCTGTTTGCAGTTACTGTTCTATAGATTTGCTAAGTATGCCCATAGAAAAATAATCTTAGGGATGTGGTGACATGTATGTACACTGATAATAAATTTTACTTTGAAATTTGATTATCGACCCTCTGCCCTGCAAAGATGACACTCAACCATTCCACCTTTCTACAGAATTCTTTTCCACTTGAAGTTATTCTAGCTACATGTTATAAGATTGCAGAGAAAATCTGGAAGCATCATAATCTTAATTTAAGTTGGGTTCAGATTAAAATTTCCAGCAATAAAGCTAAATTTAATAAGAACAATTATATAAAGGTTTCCCCATTTCCACCAACTATTCTCTCTATAGTTTGGTGCTGTTGATTTTCTTCCATTTTCTGCATCTCAACTTAATGGTTAACAGGTTACGTGCACAGATACATGGAGTGTATATTCTCGTTTAACTTTTCCAGCCAAGCAGATATATTAAGGACAGCTTGCCAAAAAATGTTAGCAGCATTATGAATATAATCTTTTCACCAGTTGGAGTTGCATTTGAAAGTGGTGCTAACTCTAAAAAGATGGCACTCTTGGCTGAGTGAGCTCAGTTTTAGATGCATGAACATGTTTATAGCTTAATATTAAATGTTAGGGGCTAGCGTAACCATGGGGATATAGGAGAGCATAGAATTGCGTTTAACTAAATGGCAAAACAGACTGGGGTGCATATGACCTATTTCTATTGCTGCATAAAACGTTTTTTTTCCCAAATTTCAGGATGCTTTTCTGTGCTGAGGTTAAGCCGCATTATTGGGCTGCAGTTAGCTCTGTTACAAATATAGATCTCAACTCCCTGAATAGTATAGTGGAGTGGGTGGAGTGGGACTAACCATTGTTCAAATCATGCTAGAGCACATGCTGAATGGTTTACTTACACAGAAAATCTAAACAAACTTATCTGAAATGCTGTTCAGTCAAAGCTTAGAAATCATATTTCAAAATTTCTTAAATGTGCTTGTTCCTTGTAAGTTTTACAAAAGAAAATAGGCAACCGTTAGTCTCGTGAGACCATCGATTTGCACCTTGGAAGGTTTCCAGGGCGCAGGCCTGGGCAAGGTTGTATGGAAGACCAGCAGTTGCCCATGCTGCAAGTTACAAAAGAAAGATGATGGATTATTTGCACAGTTCATGCAGTGCTAATTTTTAATGAAATACAATGGATTCAGTTTTCCCATAAAATGGACCTGTGCCATTTAGTGGATGTTGAACCTGGCAAAGCATCTCATTTTTTGATCAGTACTGGGCAAAAGCAAATGGCCTTGAAGAAAGTAAGTAAGAGTGTGTGTGTATGTATGTATGTATGTGTTGCGCTCTCTCGCTCTCTCTCTGTGTCCCTGCCTGTCGCAGTCATCAGTGGGGACAGGATTGGCATAGCTGTTCTGGCATTTGGATGAGACATTGAAAAGAGTACCACAGTGTGTGTATAGCTGGTATAGAGGTTCTTTTTCAGAAGTTAAAAGGAATGAAAATAAATGAGTAATTTATCATGCAAAACACTTGCTACTTATGCACTTCATAAATCTTTGACGCCTGAAACACTATAATATATTGATTAGGTTAGAAACATATGGAGGTCATTGTAACTACTCACCTGACAAAGAGACTAATTTTAAAAAGTTCAAAGTAAACTTTATTATCAGGGTACATATATGTTACCCTGAGATTCTTTTTTTTCCTGTGGGCATACTCAGCAACTCCATAGAATAGTAACTATAACAGGATCAGTGAAAATGAAGTAGAGTGTAGAAGACAGCAACCACAAAATGCAAATATAAATAAATTGCAATAAATAATAAGAACATGAAATAACAAGATAAAGAGTTCTTAAAGTGAGCCCATTAGTTGTGGAAATATCTCAATAGTTGAGTGTAGTTATCCCTTTTGTATAAGCGCCTGATGGCTGAGGGGTAGTAACTGTTCTTGATCTTGGTGGTGTGAGTCCTGAGGCTTTTGTACCTCTGACCTGATGGCAGCAGGGAGAAGAGATCATGACCTGGGTGGTGGCAATCTCTGATGATGGATGCTGCTTTCCTATGACAGCATTTGCAGCGTGCAGAAAGTCGCCAATGATCTCTGGCATCATCTTGAATTTTAGAGGTCAAAATTTTACTTGCTCCTGTATTTTGATCTGGAACCTTTTCAGCAGCTGAGTAATCCAGACCAAAACATGTAACCAATCCTGTTGTGCTTGACTGAATCTACGTGGCTGAGCAACCTGTTTTGGTACTGACCAAATGCTAGTTATCTTGTTTGGCCCTTAATTTATTTGCTTTACTTTTTTAAAAATCATTTTTTCTAGCAGAATTGCAAAGTAATTTAGCTGTTTTCTGCAGAAAGAGATTTGAGGGACTGCAAATATGTTGAATCATGTTCAAGTATTTATCATTCAACATATTCAATATTGCAGGAATTCAACTTTGCCTTTATAAGAGAGGTTCATTGTCTGACCTTCTTTTGGCGCAATCACTTTATATTTTATGATAACACATATATCATCTTGTTGCAGTTGTTTTTAATCACATTGAACAAAATAATCTCTTGATTCTATTAGCCTTTTTTCACGGGAAATCTTTTGCTTCAATTCAACTAAACTAAATTAAACTAAATTCATATGACAGTAGGATTATCAAGGAAGTGAAGCCCAGGGATAATCCAACAAGCCTCCATAATGTTATATGGCAGTGTTAGAAGTAAGTATTTCAGACTTTACCAAATGATCTAGGTTCAGAAGGACAAAAGTACCCTCCAGTTTCAATGCATGTCTTGGAGCTTGAAAGTGATAGAAGGCAGCTAATAATTTTTTTCTACCTTTACCTTTATCTTCTTAACTTCATTCCCACCCCCCCCCCACCCACCTGACTTCACCTATCCACTGCCAGCTTGTCCTCCTTCCACTCCCCTTCTTACTCTGGCTTCTTCCTCCTTGCCAGTTGTGGCCTGAAACGTAGACTGTTTATTCCTTTCCATAGATGCTGTCTAACCTGCTGAGTTCTTCCAGCATTTTGTATGTGTTACAGCTCATAATTCTGTCTGGCTTCGAAGTTAAATTACAGTTGGCATGAAAGACAGTTTTCTATATTCTCCAAGGTGACTAAGTACCACACGTTATTTAAATGTTAATTTGTTTCTGCATTGTTATTTTAACATATGCAAGCTCTTGCATTTGCAGGGCTTGATTTAAAAATTGAATACTTTATCAGTATATGAACCTCATACTATTAATTTTGTTCCTGGGGAGGAGACTTATTTATGGTCTGATCAGGTGGCATTGATATCATTATATAATGAATCATATGAATTGAAATGTCTTCAGCGCTATCAGTATGTTAATCACATTGATTAATTAGAAGTGTCTTTTACTGCTAACAGGCCCATTGCTAAGTATTGGCTTAGTGTAAAATGACACTTTTACAAATGTTCTTATCCATGACAACCTCTTGGTTTATGGTGCCATGGGCTGCTCCTGATGCTAATTCTGCGTTTGTGTTCATACCTAATTTATTCGAATTGGAATGTGAAACATCCACTGTTGCCTTCTGATAAAGAATGGACAAAATGTATTAAATATGAATTTACAGAATAGTTTTTGCCTTTGCTTCTATTTTCTCAATATTTTGATGCTGCCTGTTTAAGTGAGCTGCAATTAAGCATTATTGTGAATCCAAGTTCAGGAAGTGATTGGTGTTTAACATTTATTTAAATGTAGCATCATAAACTTTATAAACTCATTTATTTTTGGCCTGTGATGAATGGTGGAGCAGGCTCATGGGCCAAAAGGCCTAATTCTGCTCCTTTGTCTTATGGTCTTTTGTAAATGCTCCCCGCTGAATAGCATGCTATATGACCTGAGTATATCACTATTCTCCATCTTAAAGCAGTCATATAGACACGAGAGACAAATTGGTTAAGGTAAATTGGAAAATGGTTAAAAGCTTGACAGTAGATAAAATACAACAAGCAAAGAAATATCAGAAGTCTGAAATTACTCCCCACATCAAAACTCAATTGGCTCCTATATATTTAGATTGGATATTCTGCATAAGATATTAATATATACACCTACTATTCCCTCCCCAACTATTATATACATTACCAACAATACAAACTGTACCCCAAAACATTGTGTAAACACAGGACTGATGTACATAGAACTACTGTCGTCTTTAAAATTTCTGACCCACATCAAACGTCCATTTGTTCTTGAGCAATAGTCTTCATGAGGAACTCAGTAGGTTGAACAGCTTTTGTGGAGGGAAAATAATTGTTGACGTTTCAGACTAAAGCCCATGATCAAGACTCAGTCATGGAGAAGTACAGCACAGAAACAGGCCCATTGCCCATCTAGTCCATGCCAAAACCGTTTAAATTGCCTACTCCAAATGACCTACGCTGGGACCATAGCCCACCATACCTCTACTATACAAACTTTTCTTAAATGTTGAAATCGAGCTCACGTGGACAACTTGTGCTGGCAGCTCATTCCACATTCTCACAACCCTCTGACTGAAGAAGTTTCCCCTCATGTTCCCTTTAAACTTTTCACTTTTCACCTTTGATATAGGACCACTAGAAAATGAGAGCAGAGAGATAATAATGGGGACAAGGAGATGGCTGTCGTTGTCATAGGTTGCATTGGGAATTTCCAGTTGGATGATTTCCCTCTACGCCGCTCTGACATATTGGGAAATCGTGTACGTGGCAGGTTACAGCAGCAGTTTGCCTTTGCCTTCTACCAGGTGAGTTTAAAGAGGACACCACCTCTTGCAGTGGATGACCAGGATATCTAAGTGCCTTGTTGTGCTCTTAGCGCTCCACCAACAACTGCTGGCCTGCCTCCTTGACCATTGGACCATTAATCAGTCTCTTCTGCTCAATCTGCCATGGCCAGACTTCACACGCTGGGACAGGCAGATCCCCTACCTCACCGAGGGTTGAAGACCAGTCAGCTTCCCTCACCTGGTTTAGCCCATTTGCCGAGCCAGTTTACCGGGGTGTGGCTGCTGTGTGTGCTACAGCTACTTGGAGCCACAGGTGAGAGCTGAGCGCCAGGTGGGGACCAAAGGTGGACAAGCTGTCCTGAAAAAGTGCATGGCAGGCCCCCCCACTAGAGGTGCTACCCCTCCCTAGACACCTCACACACCCCAAGGAGATGACAGATGAACTAAATGAGTATTTTGCATCAGACTTTACTGTGGAAGACACTAGCAATGTGCCAGATGTTGTAGGGTATGAAGGAAGAGAAGTGGGTGCAGTTACTGTTACAAGGGAGAAGGTGCTCAAAAAGCTGAAAGACTCAAGGATCACCCGAACCAGATGAACTGCACCCTAAGGTTCTGAAAGAGGTAGCAGTAGAGATTGAGGAAGCATTAGTAATGATCCTTCAAAGGCATGGTGCCAGAGGACTGGGAAAATGCAAGTGTCTCTCCACTATTTAAGAAAGGAGGAGGGCAGCAGAAAGGAAATTATAGACCAGTTAGCCTGAGCTCAGTGGTTGGGAAGATGCTGGAGTCAATTGTCAAGGATGAGGTTATGGAATACTTGGTGATACAAGACAAGATAGGACAAAGTCAGCATTGTTTCTTTAGGGAAAATCTTACCTGACGAATCTGCTGGAATTCCTTGAGGAGATTACAAGTAGACTAGATAAAGGTGATGATGTAGATGTTTTATATTTGGACTTTCAGAAGGCCTTTGACAAGGTGCCATACGTGAGGCTGCTTACCAAGTTAAGAGCCTATGGTATTACAGGAAAGTTACTGGCATAGATAGAGGAATGGCTGATTGGTAGGAGGCAGCGAGTGGGAATAAAAGGATCCTTGGCTGCCAGTGACTAGTGGGGTTCTGCAGGGGTCGGAGTTGGGACCACTTCTTTTTATGCTGTATATCAAAGATTTAGAGGAGGAATAGAGATGGCTTTGTTGCTAAGCTTACAGATGATATGAAGATTGGTGGAGCGGCAAGTAGTGTTGAGGAAACGGGTAGGCTGCAGAAGGACTTGGACAGATTAGGAGAATGGGCAAGAGTGGCAAATGAAAAGCAATGGTGGAAAATGCAAGGTCATGCACATTGGTGGAACATTGGTGCCCAAGGGCATGCTGAAGAACACAGTTAATACTGGTGCAGGGAAGACTTTGCTTGGTTTTTGAGCCTTTAGCTTCTCCAATCTCACGTTGACAGCCAGTTTCCTAGGGTATTCCAAGTTCATTAGAGAGTGGTGAGCTTCCAGGATTTGCCAGATTCTGGAGTGTTCCTTATGGATTTCAAATTACAACAGGAGGGAGAGAGGAAATGGAGCATTGCAGACTAGTTAGCTTGGCATAGTTTCTGGAAAATACTGAATCAATTATTAAACATTTGGGTAGTAAAATGCTTCTAGAATTGTCATATGATTAGATGGGCAACATGAGTTTACACATGAGAAAATCTGTTTTTGAAGATAGACTTTAAAGATTAGCTTTATTTATCACATGTACATGGAAACATACAGTAATATGAATTCTTTGTATCAACATTCAACACAGCTCGAAATATGGTGGGGGGCAACCTTCAAGTGTCACCACGCTTATGGTGGCAACATGGCTACAACTTAATAACCTTAATTCAACCTTGATTCACGCATACTTGGAAGATGAGAGGAAACTGGAGCACCCAAAGGAAATCCATCGGGTCATGATGCGAATATGCTCCCCACATATGGTGGTGGAAATTGAAATCTTACAGCTGGCATCATAAAGCACCAATTACACTAACTGCTGCAGTGCTTTGCCAGCTGAAGATATAACTGTCAAGTTGGATAAGGGAAAAACAGTGGATGTTCCTCAAAATGTATAATATGCCATACAAACTATTATTACATATGCTAAAGGCTACAAGGTGTGGAGATGTATTAAAATACTTAGGAAACTAGTGGAGAAGCCAGAAGAACAATATGAATAAAGAACTTTTTTCCAGACTGGTAAACTTTTATTGGTTAATTGCCATGATATTGATGATCACCTCTTTACTACCAATACTAATTATACTGTCCTTGCATTTGCTGATGACACTAAATTGAATGGAAAAGCAAATTGTGCAGAAGACACAGAGCATCTGCAGAGAGATATAGATAGGTTAAGTGAGTGGGCAAGGTTCTGACAGATGGAGTATGATGTTGGTAAATGTGAGGTCATCCACCGTGGAAAGAAAAATGGAAGAGCAGATTATTATTTAATCTGCAGCATGCTGCTGTGCGGAGGAACTTGGGAGTGCTTGTGCATAAATCACAAAAGGTTGGTTTGCAGGAATAGCAGGCTATCAAGGAGACAAATGGAATATTGCCCTTCATTACTAGAGGGATTGAATTTAAGAGCAGGGAATTATGCTGCAACTGTACAGGGTACTGGTGAGACAGCACCTGGAATACTACGTGCAGTTCTGTTCTCTTTACTTGAGGAAGGATATACTGGCTTTGGAGGTGGTGCAGAGAAGTTTCACCAGGTTGATTCCAGATGAGGGGGTTAGACTATGAGGAGAGACTGAGTCGCCTGGGGCTGTACTCGCTGGAAATCAGAAGGATGAGAGGAGATCTTATAGAAACATATAAAATTATGAAAGGGATAGATAAGATAAAAGCAGGGAAGTTGTTTTCACTGGTAGGTGAGACTGAAACTAGGGGACAAGCCTCAGGATTTGGAGGAGTAGATTTTGGACGGAGATGAGGAGGAACTGCTTTTCCCTGAGAGTGGTGAATCTGTGGAATTCTCTGCCCAATGAAACAGTGGAGACTATCTCAGTAAATATATCTAAGATCAGGTTGGATAGATATTCGCATAGTGGGGGAATTAAGAGTCACGGGGAAAAGACAGGCCGGTGGAGATGAGTCCATGGCCAGATCAGTCATGATCTTATTGAATGGCAGAGCAAGGTCAATGGGTCAGATGGTCTATTCCTGCTCCTATTTCTTATGTTCTTATGTTAACTAATGTATCCACATTTCCTGCCAATATAACATCAAGTTATTTGGTAATAACTAAACATTCAGAAAGAAGTAGTGAGAATTTACATCAGGGCAGCTGATGGCAGATGGTATATTGTTTTCAGGCTTGGAAAACTTGGATTGAGTGATGCCAAGAGTGAAAAATATTTCAGATGTGTTGCTCATTACTAAAATGGGCTGCATCAGGAAAAAATCTGAAAGTGACGGTTGAGTAAATGCTCTAAACCCCGTAATGACTGTGCAACATCTGGGTAAATATAATTAAAAAAAAACAAGTTTTTAATTTTAAAAATATCTGAATTAGCTGCAGGGGTACACATCCCAGGTCATCCAGTATGTTAGGACCTACAATGTAACTGAACTGATTGGGTCCTCAAGTCCTTTTTCTAGTCTATAAAATAATATTTTGTCACTAGTTTATCAAGAACCTATCCACCCTTGCCTTAAAATATTTAAAGACTTTTTCCATTGCCTTTTGAGTTGCAAAGATTCATGACCCCCTAAGGCAGGACCTGAAGACCTCTCAGAATCTCACATTTACATTAATACCTTTCCCAACCTCAGTAAATCCTACTGCCCTTCCCAACGAAAGAACTATTTCTAAAATATCACTATTGCAATGTATCAATTGCAAAGGTTAATGAGCAGGAAAGACAGTAATAAAGTAATGATATGCCCTCCTGTTTTACTAATATTGTTTTTCATGGGATCTTCTGTTTCCACTTGAGAAGTTTACATTTCACATCTCATCAGAGAGCTGGCAGTTCTGACAATACATTACCTCCCATGTGGTTAAATTGTAATTTATCTTCATATTTTCCTAGTCCAAAGAAAGCCTGTTAGAATTTGAATGTGTTAGGGTAAATACTTATCAGTCTCAAATCAGTTGGAACTTTATGGAGTAAACAGAAATATTATTTATAGATAGCATTGATTTGTAACATGCTGTAAGGTTTCACTGCTAATGTAATGGTTTCTCTGTAGCAGCAATGTTTGGGTTATGACTAGAGGTGACAGGGCTTTGGAATGTCGGGCTATCCAATGAGAGATGTTGTACTTTCTTGTGGGTCTGGGAGCAGGGATTTCGCGGTCTTTTGCCAGGGGGAGATGAGGAGAGAAAACACGAATGGAGAGAGTTGGTAGGCCACTGGACAGAGTGGACTTGGAGCGAGGGTCCGAGGGCTGGCTACGCTTGGAGGAAGTCAATGGGAAACCAGTGAACTGGACCGTGAGCCCCAACGTTGCGCATTAGACTGTTTCATGAGAATGGTCCCTTTTCTTTTTTTGTTTCTTTACTGACCATATAGTCAAATCTTGGCATTATAAAGTTCAATCATTTAATCGCATGTTGTGTACTGTTTGTTATTTTGTGGTACTGATTCGTAACAGGGGACACATCGTGAAGCATCCACCCAAACAAGATCTCTTAAGTTTGGCCGGGCTGAGGGCTGTCTTCCCCTAGATTAAGCGACTAGCCGAATCAAGAGTTACATGTGAAAAGGAGATAACTGGTAATTGGAGAGAGCATCAGCAGAAGCACAGTTGACTTATTGACTTTGTCCAGTTGAGGTTTATAACCCTTAAAAAAAAAAGGAAAGCTCCAGAGATAAAGGACTTGGGGAGAAATCTGGTGCTATTTACCACTGGCAGTTCATGTACAGTGCTGGGATCGGAAGTCTCCAGACCATTTGCTCGTGGGAGCTAGATAATCCACCAGCTGTGGCAGCTCAGATGACTTTAGGCACGCTTCTTAAACAAAAGAGGCAATCGCTTTACTCAACACCATCTCAAAAGCAGAAACTTCAAACAATTCTTGCACCTAATCAGTAGCCTGATTTACTTGCCATTTTGCCAAGCTAGCATGATTAAAATGGGCTGCACCTGAAAAATCGGAATGTGATAGTTGTTACACGAGCTCCAACAATCATATTCTATTCAGTGTATCTCTGTTCCTGACATAGTTCATTCCAAATTTGAATGTATTGCATTATTATATTATTATAATTGCTCTTAAAATATACTGGAAATAAGAACAGTGTTATCATTAAGTTAGTAACAACTGTAAAATAAGCTATTTTGCAAAGAATGTTAAACACATAAAATTTATGGGGAAAAAAAAATTCTTGTCTGGCCAGGACTCTGATACATGCGTAGAATTTCCTGGCAAGCTGGCTTCAGGATTAACAGGCTCCAACTGGATAAAGTGTTGCATTGAGACAGTCCAATGAGCTATGCACTTGGTCATTGTTACTAAAAACTGGCTGACCCATCATTTCTCACATTTTGTTAAAATTAAATGTTAACGAGTTGTGTTGTTTTGACAGCCTTGGTACAAAGTTGCCAACACTCTTGGGATCATTAGCTCCACCACTGGCACTCCAGTTATTTATTTAAGAAAAAGATTGCGTTTATGTTTACTTGTCAGTTCAACTCCCATTCCAGAGCCTTGAGCGCATAAATCTTGGCTGCTTTGGTAGTTCTATAATGGAGGAGTGCTATATTGTTGGAAGGACATCTTTCAGAGACACTAGACAGACTCCATTTCCTCACCACATCCCACGGGTAAACAGTGATCCATAAAATATGTATTTCTCATTCAAAATTGCTAAATTATGACTTGATCATTGTTATTTGTAGAAACTTGAAAATTCGTTGCCTCATTTAGCATAATTTCATGGAGCTGTACACACAGGGAAGAGCTCTTCAGTCCACTGAGTCTACATTGAACACCAAGCACCCATCTATGCCAAGACAGAGGCTAAATTGTTTTCTTCTCCTACACTTCCATATAGGGCAGTAAGGTAGCACAGTGATTAGCGTAATGCTATACAGCACCAGCTCTAAGATCAGGGTTTAATTCCCCCGTTTGTAAGGGGTCTGTGTGTTCTCCCCGTGACTGCATGTGTTTCCTCTGGGCACTCTGGTTTCCTCCCACAGTCCAAAGCTGTACAACTAAGGGGATCACCTAACACCCTCTAGTTTGTCCTCCTTGCCCTCACACCACCTTTTTATTCTGGCATCTTTCCCTCCACCACCCCACTTCCAGTCCTTAAGAAGGTTCAGGCCCGAAATGTTGACTGTTTATTCATTTCTGTGGATGCGGCCTGACCTGCTGAGTTCCTCCAGCATTCTGTGTGCATTGCTTAGGCTTAATAAGCTGTGGGTTTGCTATTGTGGCACTGGGAGCGTGCCGACAGTTGTAAGCTTCCCTCAGCGCATCCTTAGACTGAGTTGGACGCTGGTGCAAAGCAACGCATTTCACGGTATGCTTTGATGTTTCAATGTACGTGTGACAAATCAAGCTAATCTTAAAATCTGAATAGCTCACGAGACTTGAGAATGGTTATGAGTCAACTACGGAACGAGCCCTCACACTTCATATGCGCCAAGAACAGGTAAGAATGTCCCTGAAGGGCATTAATGAACCTGATAAAGGAAGAACTGCAGCAGTCTTAAGGAATTGTTAAAATAGCATTCAGGGGGTTAATATAGAAAATATATACTGGTAAATCAGAAAGAGCATATGCAATAACTAAACTTGGGGACCTCTTTTAGTAGATGCAACTTCCTAAGATGCCCTTCTTTTGTTTTGCGGTACTTTTTATTTTGTTGGTTAAACGGACATTGATGGAAAGACCTTGTAGTTGAAAATGTTCCTTCAGTTTCCAAAGCCTCAGAGCTATGTAATACATATCGAAATGTTGGTAATTCTGGGCCACACTCTACCTGTTCCACAACTCACATTCAATTTCTCAACTCCATCTCTTCCAAAATTCATGATCGAAAGTTTACAACTTTCAAGTTGCCTTGGAAGTTCTAAATGACATTGAAAACTTGAGAAAATCCACACTCTCCTCTCCCAACAGATTCCTCCTGCTCCAGCTCTTTAACTTTTCCACCTATCACCTCCCAGCTTCTTACTTCACCCCTCCCTCCCCCACCCATCTGGCTTCACCTATCACCTAGCTCAGGGTGGCCAACCTTTTACATTCCATGTGTCAATTTTTTCACGCACAAGTTCAGATGCGCCATACAACTCTTGTACTCCCATTCAATTCTTGTAAAAAAAAATGTTAACATAGACATATTTAGCATTTTTACATGATATATTGATTTAATATAAAAACAAGATAAGCATTACTTACATTAACTTAAATATATTTTGTCTTCTTTTAATTTCTTCCTTTTCCCACTGTTCATTGAATTCACACTTACTATCACTTCCTGCTTTTTTTTTTGCTCATTTTCTTTTGCACTGTGATGCGTAACTGAAAGTAAAAACAAGGTTTAGTTTTCGAAAAAGTACAAAACTGCAGATGTTAACAAAGGACGAACAAAGTACAATCCTGCAGCGCACGAGTGTCAGTTGTAAACTGACTGGCAAAAACCTGCGACGTACCGCTGGTGCAGACGCCTGGCGCCTCGGGATCAAACGTGTATTGAACAGTTATGGAACGACTGCAGAACAAAAGTCCTTCTTTCCTAGTTTGACTCATTGAACATTTTTTTAATTGCAAACAGATTAATGTGAAAGAAGATGACATTTGCCAAAAGATGTGCACGAAATAATAAAATTGCTAAAAATAATTGCTAAGTTTAGATTTATTCTCAGTAAAAACCCATTTCTTGCTCTAAGCTACTTGAATTCCTGTCATAGATTTTTTTTTACAAATCGGTTTTTGCTTAATACTTTTTGCATAAGTAGACTTACTTTTTGATTATCATCACTGGGGTGCAATGCGCCACTTCTAATCATCCAAAGCGCCACAGGTTGGCCATCCCTGACCTAGCTTGTCCTCCATCTCCTCCCTCTACCTTATTTTGGCATCTTCTCCCATTCCTGTTCAGTCCTGATGAAGGGTCTTGGCCTGCAACATCAACTGTTCATTCCTTTCCATAGATGTAGCCCGATCTGCTCAGTTCCTCTGGCATTTTGTGTGTGTGTCACTGTGGATTTCTGTAGCATTTCTCTCATACTTATAAAAGCTGTGTTGGTATGGCTTCTATGATTTCACCAACTACAAAGGTTAAAATTAATGACCTCTGGCTAATCTTTCCTCAATACTGGAGCAGATGCAAGGAAGCCTGTAAAATAAGTGTTCCAGGGGTTATTGTAAGCTTCGAATGAATGCTGAAGACTTCAAAGAAAGGAAAACATTCACTTAACTTGTTGTGTTATTACCAATTGCCTGTTGTCACTAGTGCCTGTTTTATTTCTAAATCATCCTGAGGATTTGGAACTTTTGGCAGCTGCAACACCAGCTGCGGAAACAAGAACATAACATTTACAATTCATGATGATCTATCACCAGACTTATTTGTGTAATGATGTGTGATTGAAGAGTGATTTTAGCATGACCCTTTATCTGACAGAAGTGATATTATTAAGGAATGCCTTATCTCTTTATTGTATTAAAAAGCACAATTCCATCCTAGTGGATGGTGGATATGAGAGGAGAGCAATATGCTTCTCCCCTTTCCATAAGGAATCATTTAGACAGGCACATAATGAGCAGGGAATCGAGAGATGCAGACTGTGTTCTGGCAAATAGGATTAGCTAGATTGACATGATCAGGCCAGACATACAGGACAGAAGTTCCTGTCCCGTACTATACTGTTCTATGTTCTAACAAAGTGGTTATTCCAGTTTCTCCATGATCAGATACAAGATATGTTTGACTGAATTCAGAACACGGTTGGCGGAGGAGGGGATAACTTCACTCAACTTCAATTGCCACATTACTGAAATGTTCCCACAACCAATGGGCTCACTTTCAAGAACTCTTTATCTCACATCCTCTATTTACTGCTTATTTATTATTATTTCTTCTTTTTGTATTTGCACAGTTTGCTGTCTTCTGCACTTTGGTTGAAGCCCTAGTTGGGTGGTCTTTCATTGATTCTGTTATGGTTATTATAATATAGATTTACTGAGTATGCCCACAAGAAAATGAATCTCAGAGTTGTATATGGTGACATATATGTACTTTGATAATAAGATTTACTTTGAACTTTGAATTCACACGTTTGCCCCTTCATCATAGCAATAACTTCGAAATGGAAATTTGCACGTGGAGGCACGAACAGAGAGTATGATGATGATGCTTTCAGCCTCTGTTCCTTTACTCTGTGCCGTCCACATGAGCTCACGTTACCCCTCAAAAGAACTGCCTTTCAATAAGCAAGACATTCATTGCTAATGGATGCATGGTAGGTTGTGGATGAGTGAGAAACTGATTAAAGCCCCTTAAACAAAACATTGTAGTGCTCCTTGTGGAGGAAGAGATAACCAGGCGGAATCTTCACTAACGGCAAGGAAAACACACGCAACCAGTTTTGATTGATTGCACGCTTTGACATGAAGCTTGCCACCCCGTTGTCCACTTCACTATCCACATTAGAGCAGTCGATCGTTGTTCTGCCACCTGATGCCCAGTTGTGATTGAGTTCCTGCCATTTACTTGAGAAGGCAGACGGTCAGCGAGGTTGGTCCGACAACTGGACCAGGAGAATACAGGTGAGCAGGGGCCACGTGGAGTGACTTTGCGCCATGGACTGGGTCCAGTAAGATGCTATCTTATGAAATGGAAGCATTTGGCTCTGGGCCTATACTTGCTATAGCTTAGAAGAATGAGAGGCCTCGAATAGGTGGATGTGGAGAGGATGTTTTCAGTAGTGGGAGAGACTAAGACCAGAGGGAACTGACACAGAATAGAAGAACATCCCTTTAGAAAAGAGATGCAGAGGAATAAGACTCTTGGCAGTGTGGAGGATCAGAGGGATCTTCGGGTCCGAGTCCATAGGACACTCAAAGCTGCTGCGCAGGTTGACTCTCTGGTTAAGAAAGCATACGGTGCATTGGCCTTCATCAATCGTGGGATTGAGTTTAGGAGCCAAGAGGTAATGTTGCAGCTATATAAGACCCTGGTCAGATCCTATTTGGAGTACTGTGCTCAGTTCTGGTTGCCTCACTACAGGAAGGATGTGGAAACCAAAGAAAGGATTCAGGGGAGATTTACAAGGATGTTGCCTGGATTGGGGAGCATGCCTTATGAGAATAGGTTGAGTGAACTCGACCTTTTCTCTTTGGAGCAACGGAGGGTGAGTGGTGACCTGATAGAGGTGTATAAGATAATGAGAGGCATTGATTGTGTGGATAGTCAGAGACTTTTCCCAGGGTTGAAATGGCTAGCACGAGAGGGCACAGTTTTAAGGTGCTTGGATGTAGGTACAGAGGAGATGTCAGAGGTAAGTTTTTTATGCAGAGAGTGGTGAGTGCGTGGAATGGGCTGCCGGCGACGGTGATGGAGGCGGATGTGATAGGGTCTTTTAAGAGATTCCTGCACAGATACACGGAGCTCAGTAAAATAGAAGGCTATGGGTAACCCTAGGTAATTTCTAAGATAGGGACATGTTCGGCACAGCTTTGTGGGCCGAAGGGCCTGTATTGTGCTGTAGGTTTTTCTATGTTTCTATGTATGAATTTATTTAGCCAGAGGGTGGTGCATCAATTAAATACATTGCTGCAGAAGGCTGCGGAGGCCAAGTCATTGACGATATTTAAAGTAGAGGTTGACAGGTACGTAATTAGTTATGGGGAGAATGAGGTTGAGCAAGATAATAAATCAGCCGTTAATTGAATGGCTGAGCAGACCCAATGGGCTGAGAGGTCTAATTCTGCTCCTATGTCTTTGAACAGAAAACTTCCAGTGATTCTAATAGATAGCAAAGAGTGTTCATTTTGCAAGTGCCTTGGCATCACCTTGGAAGAAGCCCATCAAAATGGCCGTATTCATCTCGACAATGTACAGTAAGTGATCAAGTCTAATGGGGACATCCTGGCTAAGATGCTTCACACATTATTCCTTGGCTGTATTTCAGGTAGGAAGACTGCCCTCTAAATATCCTAGCAAATGTTTACCTGCAGGTGAGGGCCATTCTGCCTATCTTCTTCCTGCTCCTTTCATATGTCTTGCTGTGACTGTTCTTTGCTTAATCTACCAGTTATAACATGTTCCCAGAGGCCTGCAAGTGAGTAGAACTGTGCCTAGAAGCAACATGTTAATGTGGAAATATGAGCAGGGACTATCTTTCATCATCAGATTTATTATTCCCTTCTCTTTCAGAGCAGATGTTATTTTCATAATTTTTTTATGATATCGAAACCATGACCCTCAATGTAGAGTGTCCTCCTCCCATCAAAGCATATAGCATTGACTTACCCAGTACTGGCAGATTCACCTCCCTGGGCAGCATCATGGGGCAGGATGGTGGGACACATGGTGACATCCAGTGCAAACTCAGCAAAGCTAGAAATGTCTTCAAATCAATGAGCAACATGTGAGGAACAACCAAGTACAGCGTCCACACCAAGGTGAAGCTGTCCCAGAGCTGTGTTCTGTCCACACTCTTTTACGGGTCAGAATGCTGGCGCCTGACAGGCTGTCGTCGTTCCCACGCCGTAAGCCGGCAGAAGATCCTCTGTATTTTCAGGCCAAGAAAGGTCTCCAAACACACCCCTACTCCTTCAGTGTCATCAAGAAGACATGGCCACAGTCATCACGAGGAAATGTTGGAGATGTACTGGGCCCGCGACAAGAGAGGCCAACTCCATCATTGAGATAGCTCTTCATTGGACCCCTGAAGGACGGAGGAAACGTGGGAGACCAAAGAGAACTTGGCAGAAGTTCTATTATAGAGGCAGAAATGAGGACCCTGAACCACACTTGGGGCACAATAGAGATGATGGCCGAGGACAGACAGAGATGGAGGACCTTCATTTTTCCCCCTAAACACCAGTGGTGTAATGGGCAGTAAGTAACTCATGATATAGAAGTAGAATCTTTGATTTTGAATCTGTGCTTTCTCACAGAATAGTTCCATTTCCCTGTAAGCTACACTTTTCAACTACCATTTCTTCCCAGCTAGGATGAATTTACAGTGGCCAATTAACCTGCATGTCTTTAGCATGTGGGGAGAATCCAGAACACCCAGGGGAAACCTATGCAGCTGCGGAGAATCTGCAGACTCCTCATATACAGTGCCTGAGGTGAGAATTGAACTTGGGTCACTGGAACTGTGAGGCACTTGGTTTCTATGAGCTGCACCACTGTTCTGCTGCCATACTGTAAATACTTGGATCAGACAGCATCTCTGGGAAAAAGAAATAAAAATGTTACTGAATGGTGATATTTCAACAGAATAACGTGCACAAAACGCTGGAGGAACTCAGCTGGCCGGGATGCATCTATGGAAATTAATAAACAGTCAACGTTTCAGGCTGAGACCCTTCTTCAGATCCTGACTGACCAAGATCCTTCATCAGTCAGCATACAGCCTGACTTGCTGAGTTCCTTTTAACATCTTGTTGTGTTACTCTGAATCTCCATCATCTACAGAATCTCTTGCGTTCATGATCTTTCAACAGAGCTGGCTATCTCGCACACACAGTCTGTATTCTACATTCTGTCACTGCTTTTCCCTTCATCAAGGATACATCAAGGATCTTCAAGGAGTGATGCCTCAAAAAGGCAGCATCCATCATTAAGGACCCCCATCACACGAGTCACACCCTATTCTCATTGTTACTATCAGAAAGGACGTACATTCTCAATGATTCAGGCGCAGTTTCTTCCTTTTGCCATCCAATTCCTGAATGGACATTGAGCCTATGAACACTACCACACTACTATTTTTATTTTTGCACGAATTTAATTTAACTAATTAATATATACTTACTGTAATTCAGATTTTTCTCTGTTACCACATATTACAGTGTAATGCTGACACAAAGACAGCAAATTTCACAACATATGCTGCTGAAATTAAACCTTATTCTGCTTTTGACTGGGAGATTGTTTTGCTGAACACCTACGCTCCGTCTGCCAGAGAAAGCAGGATCTCTCAGTGGCCACACATTTTAATTCCACGTCCCATTCCCATTCTGATATGTCTATCCACGGCCTCCTCTACTGTCAAGATGAAACCACACTCAGGTTGGAGGAACAACACCTTGTATTCTGTCTGCGTAGCCTCCAACCTGATGGCATGAACATTGTCTTCTATAACTTCTGCTAATGCCCCACCTTACCCCATCCCTTATTTATTTATTTATTATTTACCCTTTTTTTTCCCTCTCTCTCTCTTTTCTCTCTCTGTCCCTCTCACAATAACTCCTTGCCTGCTCTCCATCTTCCTTCCCCTTTCTTTCTCCCTAGGCCTCCCGTCCCATAATCCTCTCCCTTCTCCAGCCTTGTATCCCTTTTGCCAATCAACTTTCCAGCTTTTAGCTTTATCCCTCCCCCTCCCGTCTTCTCCTATCATTTCTGATTTCCCCTCCCCCTCCCACTTTCAAATCTCTTACTATCTCTTCTTTCAGTTAGTCCTGACGAAGGGTCTCGACCTGAAATATTGACTGTGCTTCTTCCTATAGATGCTGCCTGGCCTGCTGCGTTCACCAGCATTTTGTGTGTGTTGCTTGAATTTCCAGCATCTGCAGATTTCCTCATGTTCTGCTTTTGATGAAATGTTCTGTATAAATGGCATGCAAAGCTAAGATTTTCACTAAATCCCAGTTCATGATAACAATAAACCAATTTACCAATAGATTATCTGAAATTGTTGAAATTAATGTTGAGTCCTGAGTTGCGTAGCAGAAATATGAAATGCTTATGTGGGGTTTTGTTGGAAAAGTGCAGGTGTATGGCACAAGGTTGAAAGCTTGCAATATTGACTCCTTTTACCACGTAATCAATGCCTAGTGGACACTTTATCAGGTACCTTCTGTACCTAATACAGTAGGCACTGAATATACCTTCATGGTCTTCTGCTCCTGTGGCCAACCCACCAAGATCCGATGTGTTGTGCATTCAGAGATGTTCTTTTGCACACCATTGTTATTACGTGTGGCTATCTGAGTTACTGTCACCTTCCTGTCAGCTTGCACAAGTCTGGCCATTCTCCTCTGACCTCTCTCAAGGAGTTTTCACCTACAGAACAGCAGCTCACTGGATTTTTTTGTTTTTCACACATCGTAAATTCTTAAGACTTGTGCGTGAGAATCCCAGGAGATCTGCAGTTTCTGAGATACTCAAACCACCACACCAGGCACCAACAAACATTCCATGATCAAAGTCAAGTCAAGTCAAGTCAAGTCAAGTTGCTTTTATTGTCATTTCAACCATAACTGCTGATACAGTACACAGTAAAAATGAAACAACATTCCTCCAGGACCACAGTGCTACACGAAACAACACAAAACCACTAGACTACGTGAAACAACTCAAAACTACATTAGACTTCAGACCTACACGGGACTACATAAAGTGCACAAAACAGTGCAAGACAGTACAATAATTAATAAACAAGACGATAGGCACAGTAAAGGACAAATTACAATATAATAAATGATGTAAATGTAAACAAAGTTTTAGCAGGAATTGAGAAAGAAATGAGAAAAAATTGCAAAGGGAGTGGAGTGGTGTTCAGTTGAGTGTGTGTGTGTTTGAGTGTAGGTTGGTGTCAGACTAGACTCTGGGAATTGAGGAGTCTAATGGCTTGGGGGAAGAAAGTAATTTCAAACACATTTCTTCTCCATTCTGATGTTTGGTCTGAGCAACAACTGAACCTCTTGACCATTTCCCTGTAAGCTATACTTTTCAATTACCGTTGAATGCTTTTATGCTTGAGTTGTTGCTACGTGATTAGCTAATTAGATACTTGCATTAATGGGCCAGGGACACCTAATAAAGTGGCCACTGAGTGTAACTCTCAAACCCTATGCCAATGCTTGATAATTCAAGAGATTTCTGACTGCTTAATGATTGATTTCTTGTTTAGAAAGCTTTGTTATTTCCCTCCCTGGTGAAAAGTCTGCTAGAAAGTTAATCAACAGTTTCTCAGGACTCCAGGTATGTCTTTGGAGGTTGGTAACCCCCTGATGCTGAAGGCTGGGAGTAATTTGTTTCTTATACAGAATTCTATGGTAACTAGTAAGTGTATTTAATTTGTATTTACCTGTTCCCTTTGACTACAGTGTGGCAGTAGACATAATGTGTCATACCACCTGAGCAACAGTGACTAAGATACTAAATGCACAGCAGAGTCTGGAAATTATTGCAAGGACATAAAACATTGGAATTAGGAGCATGGAGTAGGTCGTTTGGTCGTTCATCCCAATCTGTCTTTCATCAAGATCAAAACTGATTTTCGACTGTAGTTTAATTTCTCTCTGCTCTGCCCGTATTCTTTGACTCCTTTATTGTATGGAAATACGGAGCAGTGAGAGAGAGAGGGTTTCACTGAACTCCTGTCAAAGAGAAGATTTAAACTTCTTCAGGGTAGGCACGCCTGGAAGAGACTTTGCATTGTAGTAATCAAATCAAAAACAAAAGAAAACCTCTCACTGCGCCCCCGTTGTGATCCCTAGTGCTCTACAACTCTTTGACCACGTGCTTACCCAAACCCACTACTACAGCTTCCATGGTCTTCTGTCTTTTTCACCAATCAACGTCCCAGCTCTTTACCTCATCTCTCGCCCTCCAGATTTCACCTGTCACCTGCTGTTTCTCTCTCCCCTCCCCCCACCTGTTAAATCTACTTCTCAGCTTTTTTTTCTCCAGTCCTGCCGAAGGATTTCGACCCAAAATGTCGACTGCACTTTTTTCCGTAGACGCTTTTCAGCATTCAACACCATAATTCCCTCCAAGCCTGACAAGAAGCTCAGAGACCTCGGCCTTCACCCTGCCTTGTGTAGCTGGATTCTGGACTTGTTAGATCACCGGTAGGTGGTACGAGTGGGCTCCCTCACCTCTGCTCCTCTGACCCGCAACACATGTGCACCTCAGGGCTGTGTACTAAGCCCCCTCCTTTACTCTCTATGTACCCATGATTGTGTCGCCACCCACAGCTCTGATCTGCTAATTAAATTTGCTGATGACACTACACTGAATGGCCTAATCTCAAATAATGATGAGGCAGCCTACAGAGAGGAAATCATCACCCTGACACAGTAATGTCAAGAAAACAACCTCTCCCTCAACATCGCAAAAACAAATGAGCTGGTTGTGGACTACAGGAGGAATGGAGACAGGCTAACCCCTATTGACATCAGTGGATCTGGGGTTGAGACAGTGAACAGCTTTAAGTTCCTCGGCATAAACATCACCAAGGATCTCACGTGGTCTGTACATACCGGCTGTGTGGTGAAAAAGGCACAACAACACCTCTTTCACCTCAGATAGTTGAAGGAGTTCGGTATGGCCTCCAAAATTCTAAGTACTTTCTATAGGGGCACGATTGAGAGCATCCTGACTGGTTGCATCACTGCCTGGTATGGGAACTGTACTTCCCTCAATTGTCCAGCACATCTGTAGATGTGAACTTCCCATTATTCAGGACATTTACAAAGACAGGTGTGTAAAAAGGGCCCAAGGGATCACTGGGGACCCGAGTCACCCCAACCACAAACTGCTCCAGTTGCTACCATCTGGGAAACGGTACCGCAGCATAAAAGCCAGGACCAACAGGCTCCAGGACAGCTTCTTCCACCAGGCCATCAGACTGATTAATTCACGCTGATGCATCTGTATATCAGTATTATATTGACTATCCTGTTGTACATAATATTCATTATATATTACTATAATTGCATATTGCACATTTGAACGGAGATGTAACATAAAGATTTTTACTCATGTATATGAAGGATGTAAGTAGTAAAGTCAATTCAATTCATTTCAGCCTGGCCTGCTGAGTTCATCCAGCATTTTGTGTGTGTTGCTTCAATTTCCAGCATCTGCAGATTTTCTCTTGCTTGTAAGTCTCACTGAGATTTCTAAGGATCAAGATGAATATTAGCTCTGTTTGTTGCATGTACATTGTTATATACAGTGAAATGTGTCATTCACAGCAACGACCAACACAGTCCAAGGTGTCCCAGGGGCAGTCTGCAAGTGTGAGAATCAAAATCAGTTTTAATATCACTGGCATATGTCATGAAATTTGTCGTTTTGTGGCAGCAGTACATTACAACACATAATAATAAAGATAATTAAAGTAAGAAGTATGTATAAAAAAGAAAATTAAATTAAGTAAGTAGTGCAAAAGGAGAGGAAAAAAGTACTGAGGTAGTGTCCATGGGTTCAAAGTCCATTCAGACATCTGATGGCAGAGGGGAAGAAACTGCTCCTATATCATTGAGTGTGTGGCTTCTCCTTGATGGTAGTAATGGGAAGAGGGCATGTCCTGGGAGATGGGGTCCTTAATGATGACTGCTACCTTTTTGTGGCATCACCTTTTGAAGGTGTCCTCTTGCTTCGGGCACCAACATGCCATGCCCACATCACCTGTACACCTCTGGGATGTGGGAGCAAACCAGAGGACCTGGAGGAAGTCCACACGGATCAGGGAAAACATGCAAACTCCCTCCTGATGGTGATGTAATTGAACCCGCGTTGCTGGCACTACTCTGACCAATACGCTCAGTCTCTAAACTCCAGAGAACACAGGATGATTCCACTCAATCCCTCCTCCATTTTAATGAAGGTTGTTATGACCATTTTCTGGTCCAGAGTGTGATCAGCTTTAAGTGAGTGCTTCTCACACACCTTTCATTGAACTTACACTTAGCGACAGACTTCCTGAGGTACTCTGATGTGGTGTTCTGTGCAGTAACATATCAGTACCACTACATATCTCCTTAGTCAATTAGATTGAAGAACATTAATAGAGTCACACAGTGCCTAGGAAACAAATGAATAGATGTTGAAACAAGAAAAAGAAAAATGGGACAAAAGACCATAAGACCATAAGACAAAGGAGCAGAAGTCGGCCATTCGGCCCATCAAGTCTGCTCCGCCATTTTATCATGAGCTGGTCCATTCTCCCATTTAGTCCCACTCCCCCATCTTCTCACCATAACCCTTGATGCCCTGGTTACTCAGATACCTATCAATCTCTGCCTTAAATACACCCAATGACTTGGCCTCCACTGCTGCCCATGGCAACAAATTCCATAGATTCACCACCCTCTGACTAAAAAAAATTTCTTCACATTTCTGTTCTGAATGGGCGCCCTTCAATCCTTAAGTCATGCCCTCTCGTACTAGACTCCCCCATCATGAGAAACAACTTTGCCACATCCACTCTGTCCATGCCTTTCAACATTCGAAATGTTTCTATGGGGCCTCCCCTCATTCTTCTAAACTCCAAGGAATACAGTCCAAGAGCGAACAAACTTTCCTCATATATTAACCCTCTCATTCCCGGAATCATTCTAGTGAATCTTCTCTGTACCCTCTCTAACGTCAGCACATCCTTTCTTAAATAAGGAGCCCAAAACTGCCCACAGTACTCCAAGTGAGGTCTCACCAGTGCCTTATAGACGCTCAACATCACATCCCTGCTCCTATACTCTATTCCTCTAGAAATGAGTGCCAACATTGCATTCGCCTTCTTCACCACTGACTCCACCTGGAGGTTAACCTTAAGGGTATCCTATACGAGGACTCCCAAGTCCTGTTGCATCTCAGAACTTTGAATTGTTTCCCCATTTAAATAGTAATCTGCCCGTTTATTTCTTCTGCCAAAGTGCATAACCATACACTTTCCAACATTGTATTTCATTTGTCACTTCTTTGCCCATTCTTCCAATCTATCCAAGTCTCTCTGCAGACTCTCTGTTTCCTCAGCACTACCGGCCTCTCCACCTATCTTCGTATCGTCAGCAAACTTAGCCACAAAGCCATCTATTCCATAATCCAAATCATTGATGTACAATGTAAGAAGAAGCGGCCCCAACACGGACCCCTGTGGAACACCACTGGTAACCGGCAGCCAACCAGAATAGGATCCCTTTATTCCCGCTCTCTGTTTCCTGCCAATCAGCCAACGCTCTATCCACGTATGTAACTTTCCCATAATTCCATGGGCTCTTTTCTTGTTAAGTAGCCTCATGTGTGGCACCTTGTCAAAGGCCTTCTGAAAATCCAAATATACAACATCCACAGCATCTCCCTCATCTAGCCTACTTGTAATTTCCTCAAAAGATTGTAATAGGTTTGTCAGGCAGGATTTTCCTTTAAGGAATCCATGCTGAGTTCTGCCTATCTTGTCATATGCCTCCAGGTACTCTGTAACCTCATCCTTGACAAATCCTTGACAAAGAGACAAATATAACATGAAGAAAAGGATTCCTAATGTTTTCAAATCTGAAAGAAAGGGTCTCCTCACTTTAGAAGTTAAATTTCTTTATCAGGGAGGTGGTTTGGCACAACTAAGACATTGTACAAAATAAATTTTTTTTGATGTGTATAGTTCGATGATACATCTGTCTCTGAGGCTTAGTTTCTGGAGAAGAGCAATTCAGCTGGTACTTTCTTGATTTCCACATTTAACTGTGTGTTATTCCCATAGATAGCTCTTTAACAGTGATCAGAATCCGAGGTGAAAGTCAGTGGTACAACAGACCAATGGGAAAGCAATTGATACAATCAGTACAATGGGTTGAATTGGCATTATTAGCTATGCAATTATATTGGTAAGCGATCTAAGTTACTTTTCACTCCTTGTGAGTGTGGAGAGTGGACTTGTCAATCCCATTCTAAAGCTCCTAAACCAGAATGTTCATGTGACGTTCTCTTCTTATATATTTATTATTCTCTTTTAGTATCTTATATAATGGAAATATGTGAGAGTTCTTATATAGTTGAATTATGGCAGTCTAAGGTAATGTTGCAAGCAGTAACTTCTATGCCTATGTGTTTAAATAGTAGAATTATTTACATCATTTATGAATGCCAGAACACTGCCATTCCTTACAAAAAAGAAAAAAATTCTATTTCTCCGACATCAAAAATGTGTCTCGACAATATTCAGAGTTTGCAATAGACTCTTAACCCAGTCCTTATGACTTTGAAAATAGCTAGGTATAAATTGTAGATTAGTCTAGTTTTATTCTATTCTGAGTATGAAGCTCTTTCATCCCACAGCTTTTTATCGTTTTCAGCTCGGCATTTAATACAATCACCCCTCAGAAGCTGGTGGGTAATCGGTCTTTGTTGGGTCTCTACACCTCTCTCTGCAACTGGATCTTGGGCTTCTTGACAAAAAGGCCACAGTCAGATCATGTTGGCAGCAACATCTCTAGCTCTGTCATGTTGAGCTCTGATGCCCCCCAGCATTGCATACTCAGCCTGCTGCTGACTGTACTGCTAGATCCAGCTCAAACTGAATCAAGTTCACTGATGACACAAGTGGTTGGTCTCGTCAACAATAATGATGAGACAGCATACAGTGAAGAGGTAGATTGGCTTGTAGAATGGCTTGTAGAACAACTTGAGTTTCAAAATAGACAAGACTAAGGAGATGATTGTGGACTTCAGAAAGGTGCAGGCTGTCTTCTCCTCATTACACACAAATGGCTCCTCTGTGATGAGCACCAAGTTTCTGCAAGTGCACATAATGGACGATCTCACCTGGTTCCTCAACACCAGCTTTTTAGTCAAGAAAGCACAGCAGTGTCTCCACTTCCTGAGGAGATTGAGACAAGCAAGGTTCTCCCTCGCCCATTCTAACCAACTTGTACAGGAGCATGACGGAGAGTGTCCTGACCAGCCGCATCACCGTTTGGAATGGGAATTGCGAGGCAGCTGAGTGCAAGACTCTGCAAAGGATTGCAAGGTCTGCTGACGGATCATAGGGCCTCACTTCCACCCATCTGAGATCTCTATCAGGAGTGCTGTGTATGGACAGCCCTTAGCATTGTCAAGGATTCCTCCCATCCATCCCACAATCTCTTCGACTTTCTCCCAGAAGACAGGCAGGAGGTAGTATAGCATTAAGCCAAGGACTGTTAGGATGGGGAAACAGCTTCTTCCCCAAGACCATGTGATACCTGAGCTTCCTGCCACCACCCAGGCCTCTTCGCTTATTAAGCACCAATAGTGTTATACTGTTTACTTTTTAACTTGTGTTGTAAATGCACCTTAGGCTAGATGTCAGTCTTCTAGAATATATTTTATCCATTGTTAATTTATTTGTGGTAATATTAATTTACATGTGGCGTGTGAGTGTGGTAATATTACTTTACATGTGGCGTGTGAGTTACATGTATTGTGTTGTGCACCTTGGTCCAGAGGCGCATTGTTCCTTTTGGCCCTACACACACACACACACACACACACACACACACACACACACACAGTTGAATGACAATAAACTTAGAACTTGTGTTTCTAAGTTGTAAAGTAGAGCCTCTTAATACTCTTCACCAACCACTGCACTCACTTGCCCCAGTTCCCCACTGCCCCCAATATGTCCAACCAACTAGTTGTAAAGGTTGAACTAGATTTGCAGAGCACACCGTAAATTTGGGTGCACAGATTATTCCATACAGTCTAGTTTACTTTGGTAGTGGCTTACACAGCAAACATCAGAATAGACTGGCTCCTTTCCATTAGTTAATTTTAGTTTAATACAAAGTCAGGTCTGATGAGCTAACATGTAAAAGCAACAACATATCAGATGCTGCAATTTAAACAAGCCTTTCCAGAGAGACAAAGTGTGGAGTCCTAAACTGCCAAGATCCACAAACTGGTTGTGGGAATTCACGCCAATTGGTGCTCTGTAATTTAAACCAGCTGTCAGAAACATACAGGCCCCATTTGCATTTTTAAGCGTGCTTCAAGAGCAAAGTGTTCATTTTTAGCATTCTTTGCTCTATTGGCTTAATGCTGAGTTAGAAGGGAACTCGGACGAAGCCAAGTGCCGCTTACTCCTGGACTAGTACCTCCGAGATCTGGGGGGCAAAAACTGTGAGGAGCGGGAGGGGGGGGGGGTTCCATCTGCTTTCCTCAAGTTCAGATCCAGCCGCTGCGCAAAGCTCAGAGGGGCTCGTTAAAAGAGAAAAAGGGAAGTATAAGCTGTTCGTCCAAGCCACATCAGTTCTTGGGATTTTGAGTCCACTTTTCAGGAACATTCAACAGTTGGAACAGAAGATCAGGTAGGTTTAATCCATAAAGCTACAAAGAAGTACTTTATCCAGCTAAACCCAGGAAAATCAGCAGAGCTTAAGCTCATTTTCTTTGGAAAACAATGTAATATATTGAACATTGATGGAAATTTTAATGCAAAACCAGGGTGCAATGGTTTGTTGATATATATCAGACACAAAATAATCACCCTGAGCAGTGTTTTAATGCTGGAAATGACAAGTTACAGGATAGCTGTCATGAAGATTGTACTACTCACTAAAGGATGGTAGCCATTATTTATTGGCATCTTTGGCAATGTTTTTAAGATAGTCATCTCCGCAGTGCTTCTGGTGAAGGTACACCCACACTGCGGTTGTGGAGGGAGTCCCAGAAATTGGTTCCCATGACAACGAAGGATTAATTTTCTTCTTTCATTTCAGGAAAGTGTGTGAGTAGGAGGGAAACTGCAGGTGTCTATGCTCCTGGTTGCCTCCAACCTTTGATCTTCAAGTTGAAAGAAGGTCACAGGATCTGAAAGAACTAGAGGAAAGAAATTAGAGAAACTTTAATTTTGGCAAACGCAATCTTATTTCCAGTTAAAGCCAAAGATTTATGATACTTTTGTTACAAAATCATTCTCCTGAACCAACCATAATTTATACTGAATTAGCTGTTCAACAGACCATAAATCATTCCAGACCTTATTTAAAGATGTCATCCACTTGTTAAATGTTTTGCCACTAAATTAGGCCTTTTTGAATAATAAACTTGCTTTATCTGGGCTATTATTTGACCTTGACGTCATTTTCTGTTTGATTAAAGATTGTCAGTGAACAGAAAGGACGTAGAGATCCCAGGAGGTTTAACCTCCTTCAACACTTCCATCTACACTTGGGAAGTCAGGATAAATTAGATCAAAGGTTATCCCCAGAGCCTACAATTTGTACAATGTGTCTTCTTAGTCGTCAGTCATTGTATGTGTATAGTTTTCATAATTCGATTGTATTTCTTTATTTTCCTGTAAATGCCTGTAAGAAAAATAATCTCAAGGTACTATATGGTAACATACATACATATTTTGATAATAAATTTACTTTGACGTAGGACCCTAACAATAATTTTTTTTGGCATTGAGAGTTGTGTCTTTGTGAACCTGGTCATCTTTGTGATATCCTGTAATGAGTTGGTAGGGAATACTTTCCTTACACTGTGTTAGTTTGGAAGTATTCCCATCATCCTCCTGTAAATGTTTATGGTCATTTTGATTTCGATCCCTGACTCGTCTCACTCCTAAACACATTTCTGCCTGTTTATTCAAAAATGGTAAACATATTAATTATCTTTCTGGCCCTATCTCTGGTATAGATAAGCTGTGAGAGACTCCACATACAAATTTTCAAACACTTTATTCTTTAAAAAAAGTCATTCTGTTAAAAAGCACTATTTTCTGTGAATTTGGAACAGTAGGATTCAGGTGGAACAGAACAAATCCCTCCACACTTCCTTGCACATGGTCACAGTTGGAACCTGATCGGAGATGGAATTGATTTAGCTAGCCCAGCATCTCACATTGGTTAACCTGCTCGGCCATCTAAAGCAAACTGTGCACATAGATGTCCTGATCTCTCTGTTCTTGTGTCCTATTTAGCATAGCTTATATTCCCTCCTCTCATTGTTCCTACCAAAGTTCAAAGTAAGTTTATTATCAAAGTACATGTATATCTTCATATACAACCCAGAGCTTCATTTTCTTGCAGGCATACTCTGAAACTCCAAGAACCATAATAGAATCAATGATAAACCACACCCAACTGGGTGAACAACAAACTGTGCAAATGCAAATAAAAATAGAAATAATACTACTAATAAATAAATAAGCAACACATATCAAGAACATGACATGAAGAGTCCTTGAAAGAGACTCCATAGGTTGTGGGAACATTTCAATGATGGGGCAAGTGAAGTTGAATGGCGTTTATCCCCTTTGGTTCAAGAGCCTGATGGCTGAGGGGTAATAATGGTTTCTGAACCTGGTGATGTGAGTCCTGAAGCTCCTGTATGACCTTCATGATGGCAGCAGAGAGAAGAGGGCATGACTCAGGTGGTGGTGGTCCCTGATGATGGATACCGCTTTCCTACAACAATGATCCATGTAGATCTGCTCAATGGAGAGGAGGGCTTTACGCATGATGGGCTGGGCTGTATTCATTATGTAGGATTTTCTGTTCAAGGACTTTGGTGTTTCCATGCCAGGCTGTGATGCAACCAGCCAACGTACTCTGCACCACACATCTGTAGAAGTTTGTCAAAGTTTTAGAGGACATATGGTATCTTCACAAACTTCCAAGGAATTAGAGGCACTGCTGTGATTTCTTCATAATTGCACTTATGTTCCAGGCCCAGGACAGGTACTTTGAAGTGATAATACCAAGGAATTTATTACCATAAGTAATAGGAGAAGAACTAAGTCATTCAGCCTATCAAATCTGCTTCATAATTCCATCATGGCTGATTTATTTTCCATCTCAACCTCATTCTCTTGCCTTCTCCTTGTAACTTTTGACAGCCTTACTAATCAAGAACCTATTAAACTCCACTTTAAATATACCCAGTGACTTGGCCTCTACAGCCATCTGTGGCAATGAATTTCACAGTTTAATCATCTCCCTGTTAACAAATTTCCTCCTCTTCTCTGTTCTAAGGGGATGTTCTGAGCCTGTGCCTTCTGGTCATAGACTCCTCCACTATAAGAAAGCTCCTCTTCATATCTACTCTATATAGGCCTTTCAATGTTTGATAGGTTTCAGTGAGATCCCCTTCATTCTTCTAAACTCCAGCGAGTAGAGGTGCAAAGCCAAGAAACGTTCCACATACATTAATCCTTTCATTCCTAGAATAATTCTCTAGACTGTCTCCAATGCCAGCATACCTTGTCTGAGAAAAGAGGCCCAAGATGGCTCACTATACTCCAAGTGCAGTCTGACTACATAGTCATAAGGTGGAACAACACAGTAACAGGCCTTTTGAAGTATCTGGTTCATCCTGAACTGTTATCCTGCCTCGTCCCATCAGCCCATATCTGGACCATAGCCCCTGCATTCCTTGTACTTATCTAAACTTTTCTTAAATGTTGCATTTGAATCCATATCTACCACTTCCACTGGCAGCTCATTCCACACTCGCACCATCCGCTGAGTGAAGAAGTTCCCTTTAAATATTTCACCTTTCACCCTTAACCTATGACCTCTAGTTCTAGTCTCACTGAATCTTGGTGGAAAAAGCCTGCTTGCATTTACCCTATCTGTACACCTCATAATTTGTGTACCTCTATCAAATCTTCCCTCATTCTCCTATGCTCTAGGTAATAAATTCCTAACCTGTTCAACCTTTCCCCATACATCGGGTCCTCTAACCCTGATATTGTTTCATCTGCCAGTTATCTAATCATACTGTGAAGTACATTCTCCTTGAAGTCTATTACTGTCTTCCTTATGTCGACCATGCTTCCAATTCTGTATCATCTGCACATCTGAAAACTGTTAGCCTATAAATCCAAGTCCAAGTAAACAGCTATGGTAATAGAAGCATCAATCCTTGTACCAGACCCTGGGGAGCTCTAGTCCAATAAACAAGCTTTCATTTCTAATCTCTGTTTCCTATTTCCCATCCAATTTATTACCCATGATGCTAAACACCCTTTTCATCCATGGTTTTCAATCCTGAGTCTATTTTTTATGGCAAGTGCATTTTAGAAGTCGAAATATCACCCTTGATCACTGTTCTTCAGCAGAGCTAGTGATGACAACCGAACCAAAACAAAATTAAGTGTGCAAAATGAAATCCTTCTCATGTGGAAACAATTCAACAAGTTGCCTTTTTTCTTTGCTTCAAGTCATGATTTTCAGTGTTGTCATGGGGCCAAAGGGATGAGAGTTTGAGGAAAGACATTCATGATCATGACAAAAATCAATATCTTCAATCAGAGATTAGTAAGTCTTTGGAAATGTCTGCCTGAGAACTTGCTCAGTTTCTCAAGAAAATCTGGGGTAGATGTTTAGGGGCATGGTAAAGGTGTGGTTAGCACAATGCTTTACAGTACCAGTGACCTGGGTTCAATTCCCGCTGCTGCCTGTAAGGATGTTGTACATTCTCCCTCTGACCATGTCGGTTTCCTCCCACAGTCCAAAGATATACCTATTGTGAGGTTAATTGGTCATTGTACATTGTCCCGTGATTAGGCTAGGGTTAAATCTTGGGATTGCTGAGTGGTGCAGCTTGAAGGGCCACAGAATCTCAATAAGTACATAAATTAATTAATGGAAAAGGAGGATGTGGGATGAGTGCAGTGAGGTAAATGATCACTCATAATCGTGTGGCCTGGTGGCTCCTTCCTGCTTCTATTGTTTATATTTTTGGATCATCGTATGCTGTTTTGGACTCTTTACCTATAAAAGTTGTAATTCCCCAGAGAATGTGCAGTGAAAATTCACTAGACTGGTAGATTTTCCACAACCGGGGAGATTGAGAGATTGTATTCTCTAAAAGAGTAAAATCAATAAAATTAAGAGCTGCATAAAGACAAGGGATTTTGCAGATATTGGAAGTCTTGAACAACACACACACACAAAATGCTGGAGGGACTCAGCAAGTCAGTCAGTATATGGAGAGAAATAAAAAATGTTCAAAGTAAATTTATTGTCGAAGTGTGTATATGTCACCATATACAACCCTGAGATTCATTTTCTTGTGGGCATTCACAGTAAATATAAGGAAACAAATAAATAATAATAAATAACCAATAAGTTTTGAGAACATGAGTTGAGCGCTTGAAAGTGAGTCCATACATTGTGGGAATAGTTTTGTGATGGGTTGAGTGAAGTTATCCTCTCTGTTCAGGAGCCTGATGGTTAAGAGGTAATAACTGTCCCTGAACTTAGTGGTGTGGATCCTAAGGCTCCTGTACCTCCTTCCTGATGGCAGCAGTGAGCTGATGTCATGGTCTGGGTGGTGGGGGTCTCTGATGATGGATGCTGCTTTCCTGTGACAGAGTTCCATGTTGATGTGCTCATTGGAGGGGAGGGCTTTACCCATCATAGACTGGGCTGTATTCACTACTTTTTGTTCGATTTTCCATTCAAGGACATTGGTGTTTCCATATTAGCACGTGATGAAACCAGTGAATATAATCTCCCCTGCACCTTGGCAAACTTCTAAGAAAGTAGAGGTACTGCCGTGTTTTCTATGTAATGGCTCTTATGTGCTTGTCCCCAGACAGATCCTTGGGAATGATAACACCAACGACCATAAAATTGCTGAGTTTCTATATCTCTAATCCTCAATGAGGACTGTCTTATGAACCTCCGGATTCCTCTTCCTGTAGTCAAAAATGATCTTTTTGATCTTGCTGACATGGAGTGAGAGATTGTTGTTGTGAGGTGTGGTGGGGGTATATGGAAGAGGTACTGTACACCTTCCCCCTTGATTGTTTATTCTGAGGCTGTGCCCACAAGAAACATCCTCTCCACATCCACTCTATTGAGACCTTTCAACATTCGATAGCTTTCAATGAGGTCAATCTTCTTTCTTCTGAATTCAAGTGAGTAGACGCCCATTCAATAGGTTTCAATGAGGTCATCTTCATTCTTCTGAATTCCAGTGAGTAGACGTCCAGAGCCATCAAAGGTGGTAAGTCGTGAAGTGAAGCAATAGAGAGATTTGAAAGGGAGTATGTGTTGTAGGAAAAATCAGGTGGTGACTTGCTTGCTTTTGGGAGGGAACAAGAGTCATGGAGTGCAAACACACTAGTTATTAAAAGTTGTACACAGGCTAGCAAAGTCACAAACAACACAAAACCAATAATAGTGTTTGTTTCTTGAATTGAAAACGAGGGAAGTTATGTTACTGAAAATATGGGATTTTAGATCGCAATTTAGAGTGCTACATCTAGTTCTGCTCACTGCATTATCAGAGCGGCATGGTATTGTACTGGTTAGCACAACGCTTTATAGTACCGGGGACCCAGATTCAATTCCCACTGCTGCCTGTAAGGAGTTTGTATGTTCTCTCCGTGACCGTGTGGCTTTCCTCTGGGTGCTCCAGTTTCCTCCCACATTCCAAAGTTGCACCCGTTGGTAGGTTAATTGGTAATCGTAAACTGTGCTGTGATTAGGCTAGGATTAAAATAGGGGGTTGCTGGGCAACACGGCTCGGAGGGCTGGAAGAGCCTGTTCCACACTGTATCTCAATAAAATGCAGTGGGTACGGAAAAGAAGGTAACCAGAAATGTAAAAGATAAGCAAGAAGGGAATCAATACAATGCAGATGATTCAAGTGATGATGCATTTGAAAGATAGACTGCAGAGAACGTGAGGTGTGGGGGGGGGGTGCAGGCAGGAAAGGGTGGAAACGAGCACACCATCAATACTCGTTGTTGATCTTTTACATTTCTGGCTACCTTCTTTGTGCATCCTCTCTGTGCCCTCACCATTACTTTTATTTCTTTCTTAATAATCCAGTGAGGAGAACTATATGTGGTCCTCTAAAATGCAATCTAAATAAGGAATTCAGAAGAAACTTCTTTATCCTAAGAATAGTGAAAATGGGGAATTGATTTTCACAGGGAGTGGTTAAAATGAATTGTACAGATGGACAAACAGAGAATGGAGAAAGGATCAAATATTTCAATGAGGAAATGTAGTAGAAGTTTCAAGTGGACCATACAATGGTCAGACAGGTTGTATATGTACCATTTTAGAATATTTGATTAAAGTGAAGGCAGTACATTGGATTGTTAATTAGAGGAACATTTTGAAGTAATCTATATGGATCTAAACAAAAAACACAAGAAAGTCTGCTGATGCTGGAAATCCAGAGAGACGTACACAAAATGCTGGAGGAGCTCAGCAGATCAGGCAGCATTTATGGAAAAGAATAAACAGTCGAAATTTCGGACCAAGACCCTTTATCAGTACTGAGAAAGAAGGGATAAGATGTTCCCCTTCCTTTTCAGTCCTTGGAAAGCCTCATACTAAACAAGGTTTTTGACAAATTCCAAAACATCAGGATGGTCAAAAAAGTAAAACCAATGATATCCAAAAGAAAGGATATAAAGGATATAAAGAAAGAAAATAATTGGGTCCAAATTTTGCTCAGGAATGAAAGAATGCATTATTGTACATTAAAGGCAAAAATTGATCTAATAAGGCATTGGTGAGGCTAGATTTGGAGTATTGTGTGCAGTTTTGATCACCAAATTACAGGAAGGATATTAATAAGGTTGAAAGAGTGCAGAGAAGGTTTACAAGGATGTTGCCGGGACTTGAGAAACTCAGTTACAGAGAAAGGTTGAATAGGTTAGGACTTTATTCCCTGGAGTGTAGAAGAATGAGGGGCGATTTGATAGAGGTATATAAAATTATGATGGGTATAGATAGAGTGAATGCAAGCAGGCTTTTTCCACTGAGGCTAGGGGAGAAAAAAAACCAGAGGACATGGGTTAAGGGTGAAGGGGGAAAAGTTTAAAGGGAACATTAGTGAGGGGCTTCTTCACACAGAGAGTGGTGGGAGTGTAGAATGAGCTGCCAGATGAAGTGGTAAATGTGGGCTCACTTTTAGCATTTAAGAAAAACTTGGACAGGTACACGGATGAGAGCTGTATGGAGGGATATTGTCCAGGTGCAGGTCAGTGGGACTAGGCAGAAAAATGGTTCAGTACAGCCAAGTAGGGCCAAAAGGCCTGTTTCTGTGCTGTAATGTTCTGTGGTTCTAAGTTACATAGCTCTAGAGAAATGGGACTGATGAGATGTATGCAATGAACTGGCGTGGAGCCAAAGGACCAAATGGACTCTCATTGTGCAGTGATAAGTAATTGATAACTTCTGAACAGAACAGAACAGTAGGAGTAAGAGAAATGTAATCTTAAAATTAGAGCCAGGGAAATCCAGAGTGTAATCAGAAACACCTTAGCAAAAAGGATTTGTAGAAATTTAGAACTCTGCTCCTGCAAAGAACAAAGGACCAGGTCCTATGTATGTTGGGAGCATTCCTGTGGTATTGTGGGTCCCATTCAGTTCTGTGATAAAACACACCTTCAGAAAAGGAGAGACAATTGAATGAACAGATACCTAAGAACAGGGTTAACATTTAGATAGCCATTCTCCTTCTTTCTAAGCCCTTCAGCCCTACTGGGGCATAGGCTGCCAAAAGCAGCTGAACAGGCCTAGGCCAGCCTTCAAGTCCAGGTGTAGGCCATCTACAGGTCTTCGAGGTGAAGGTCCTTCCTTTCACAGGGAAGAGGTCTTTGGAGCTTCCGTGGACGTCTCTGTAGCACTGCGTTCTCATGGGATGGGGTTGCTATCTCTATGCTCAATGCTGCTCCATTTGCAACCAGACTTGAGACCATCCGTGGCAGAGGTTTTAGATAGTCATAGGGTCAAAGAATCATTATAGATGATCATGTCCAAGTTGGCTTTTCCTCAGTCCAGATAAAGACAATGAAACAGCATAAAGAACATGGGCTGCAAGTGTGGTGCCTTGGATGGTGTGTGATAACGATACTGAATATACAACGTGAGAGTATAAAAATATCTTTGTGTTTTAGGCTGACTAAAATCTGTACCCTATCAGCGAATGACATAGCACTAAATTGACCTAAACTGAACATTCCTACACTGATTCAAAGACTTTGTGGCTTGATGTTTAATAATCTGTGTGTTACTCGCTCATTTTTTTTTGCCTTTTGCACAATTCATTCTTTTTTTCTGCGCATTGAGTGTTTGATGTTTTCTTTGAATGGATTCCATGATGTTTCTTTCGCTGCCTCTGAGAAGACCAATCTTCGGTTTGTATACTTCATACATACTTTGATAATAAATATATCTTGAATCTGTGAATTTTCATCGTCAGTAGGCAAAAACACTTTGCAGGAAAGCATAGCAATACAAACATATATTCAAGTTCAAGTTTAATCAACATTCAAGCATATACATAAATACCGTCAAATAAAACAGTGTTCCTCCATATATATATATATATATAATGCATGATGTTGTCCCAGAGCCACATTTCTGCAAGAACAAGACCATAGCAGTCCTCATCACATGCTAGTGCAGCTGCAGATCATAGTCATAGTCATACTTTATTAATCCCGGGGGAAATTGCTTTTTGTTTACTCCATAAATAATAAATAGTAATAGAACCATAAATAGTTAAATAGTAATATGTAAATTATGCCAGGAAATTATGAAGTAAGTCCAGGACCAGCCTACTTGCTCAGGGTGTCTGACCCTCCAAGGGAGGAAGTGTAAAGATTGATGGCCACAGGCAGGAATGACTTCCTGTGACGCTCTGTGCTGCATCTCGGTGGAATGAGTCTCTGGCTGAATGTACTCCTGTGCCCACCCAGTACATTATGTAGTGGATGGGAGACATTGACCAAGATGGCATGCAACTTGGACAGCATCCTCTTTTCAGACACCACCGTCAGAGAGTTCGGTTCCATCCCCACAACATCACTGGACTTACAAATGAGTTTGTTGATTCTGTTGGTGTCTGCCACCCTCAGCCTGTTGCCCCAACACACAACAGCAAACATGATCGTACTGGCCACCACAGACTCATAGAACATCCTCAGCATTATCCGGCAGATGTTAAAGGACCTCAGTCTCCTCAGGAAATAGAGACGGCTCTGATCCTTCTTGTAGACAGCCTCAGTGTTCTTTGACCACTCCAGTTTATTGTCAATTCGTATTCCCAGGTATTTGTAATCCTCTACCATGTCCACACTGAACCCCTGGATGGAAACAGGGGTCACCAGTACCTTAGCTCTCCTCAGGTCTACCACCAGCTCCTTAGTCTTTTTCACATTAAGCTGCAGATAATTCTGCTCACACCATGTGACAAAGTTTCCTACTGTAGCCCTGTACTCAGCCTCATCTCCTTTGCTGATGCATCCAACTATGGCAGAGTCATCAGAAAACTTCTGACGATGACAAGACTCTGTGCAGTAGTTGAAGTCCGAGGTGCAAATGGTGAAGAGAAAGGGAGACAAGACAGTCCCCTGTGGAGCCCCAGTGCTGCTGATCACTCTGTCGGACACATAGTGTTGCAAGCACACGTACTGTGGTCTGCCAGTCAGGTAATCAAGAATCCATGACACCAGGGAAGCATCCACCTGCATCGCTGTCAGCTTCTCCCCCAGCAGAGCAGGGCGGATGGTGTTGAACGCACTAGAGAAGTCAAAAAACATGACCCTCACAGTGCTCGCTGGCTTGTCCAGGTGGGCGTAGACATGGTTCAGCAGGAAGACGATGGCATCCTCAACTCCTAGTCGGTGCTGGTAGGCGAACTGGAGGGGATCTAAGTGTGGCCGGACCATAGGCCGGAGCAGCTCCAGAACAAGTCTCTCCAGGGTCTTCATGATGTGGGAGGTCAATGCCACCGGTCTGTAGTCATTGAGGCCGCTGGGGCGCGGCGTCTTCGGCACAGGGACGAGGCAGGACGTCTTCCACATGGAACCCTCCAGAGCGTCAGACTCAGGTTGAATACATGGTGAAGTACTCCACATACCTGAGGGGCACAGGCTTTGAGCACCCTGGTACTGACACCATCCGGTCCTGCAGCCTTGCTTGGGTTGAGACATTTCAGTTGCCTTCTCACCTGTAGAGCTGTGAAGCCCACCGTGGTGGTTTCGTGTGGGGAAGGGGTATAGTCATGAGACCAGGGTGGGGGACTGTGAGGAGGGGTAGGAGGGGAGAGTGGAATATGTGTTGGTTGGGGGCCGACAACGGATGGCTCATGTGTGGGATGGGCAGGGGCCACACTGTCAAAACTGTTAAAGAACAGGCTAAGTTCATTGGCCCTGTCCACACTGCCTTCCGCTCCTCTGTTGCTAGTTTGCCGGAACATAGTGATGGTCCTCATCCCCCTCCAGACCTCTCTCATGTTGTTCTGCTGGAGTTTCCACTCAAGCTTCCTCCTGTACCTGTCTGTAGCCTCCCTGATCCTGGCTTTCAGGTCCCTCTGTATTGCCCTCAGCTCCTCCCTATTTCCATCTCTAAACGCACTCTTTTTAGCGTTCAGGATGTCCTTAATGTCCTTTGTCACCCATGGCCTGTTATTTGAATAACAAAGGACAGTTCTTGCTGGAACATTGCAGTCCACACAGAAGTTGATGTAATCAGTGATGCACTCTGTGAGCCCATCAGTATCCTCTCCATGTGGCTCACAGAGTGCCTGCCAGTCTGTCACTTCAAAACAACTCTGGAGCGCCTGATAAGCCTCCTCCGACCATTTCCTCACTGTCCTCAAGGTTGCAGGTTTACTCTTCACCAGAGGCACGTAGCAGGGTTTTAGATGCACCAGGTTGTGATCTGACCTTCCCAATGGGGGGAGGGGAGAGAAGCTGTATGCATCCTTAACGTTAGTGTACATCAAATCCAGAGTACTCTGCCCTCTGGTTGTACAGCTCACATACTGTGTGAAGTTGGGCAGTGTTCTAGCCATGGTAACCTGGTTGAAGTCACCCAAGATGATAATGAGGGCACTCAGGTGCTGGGTTTGTAATCTGGCTATGACGGTGTAAATGATGTTACACGCCGACGTCGGGTTGACAGGGAGGGATGTACACAGCAACCACAATTGCATGCGAGATTTCCCTTGGCAAATAATATGGCCGGAGTCCAACAGCAAAAAGTTCAATATCCGGGCTACAGACCCGTTCCTTGATCGTAATATGCCCAGGATTGCACCATCTGTTATTTACCAGAACGGCCAGCCCCCCTCCTTTACGCTTACCGCTCTCCGTGCAATTCCGGATGAACATAATCCAGCTTGTCTTCCACCAAGCAAACTCTAGAGGGCAGCACTGATTGGATGGGCAGCCATAAACCCTGCCCAGACTTTGGTTCTCACTCACACTGCCTCTGGCATCTCTTCTCTCAGTGGGGTTGCAACAGGAAATCTCGCAGCTTGAGGGCCTGGTCCACACAACAACTGAGGCCACACAGCTTCCTTGCCATTGGTCTTGTCAATGAACCAATGAAGTGGACTTGCAGTATTCTACATTACCAATGTTCAACTGGGAGAACATCATGCGATCACCAGAAAAATATCCAAGACAATTAATTACACCGTTTGTTAGACCGTACACTGCCTCTGAGGCCTTCCTCCTTGGGTGGTTGTAGCAGGCAACAGCTCATCGTGCAACAAGTCCAGCTCCACTGCCATCAAGCAACTTGCCAGTGGGACAGATCTCTGCAGCACTTGATGTTTTCAATTTCCAGCAGCGTCTTGCGATCGCAAAGAAGACTCGAAGGATGAGCAATTGCACCTTTGTTTGGACCCGGAGAGGCTGCTGTGACCGAGTGTGCCGCCATCTTACCGGAACCAAACTCTGCATATCTAAGCCTTTCTCTCTTTTTGACCTCACAACCATCCAGTTTTGATAGAAGCATGATGTCAGTACAAGATGGTCTGGGGAGATGAGGTATTATTTAGGCAATGTGGATTTGAATAAAAAATATTTAGATCTCAGTTTATTTTTCTGCTAATGTCAACTACCATGGGCCACATGCTTATTTACATCTCCGTGGGAGAAAAAAGATTTAATAAACTTTATTAAATTAACCAAGGAAGCATGTAAGACTAAATTACTGGAGCTAAACCTTCACAGCTGCATCCTCATGGGATATCACATAAAAATCTGGATTCTTCAAACCTGTCGACAGTTATCTGATATTTCACTGTGTTTCATAAATCAGCCTTGAGTTTTCCAAGTGATGCATTTTCAAGCAAGCTTATAGCAAGCAAAAATAACAAGCAGAGGGATCTGTTCATTCCTATAGTTATTGTGGTCAACTTGAGTCGCATTAGCTGAATTTTAATGCAGAATTTTGATCCAACGAACTGAATATAATGTACTTCCAGACAGTGATTAAACCCATCACAAAAATTGCCAACTGTACACATTTCTTTCAGAATTTTGTATGGAGTGGATCCATAGGAGGTTCATGGGAATTATCCTGGAAATGAAAGGGTTAACACATGAGGAGAATTTGATGGCTCTGGGCCTGTACTCTCTGGAATTTAGAAGAATGATTTCATGAAATATTGAAAGACCTAGATAGAGTGGACATGGAGGGGATATTCCTTATGGTGGGGGATGTCTGGGACCGGTTGGCACAGACTCAGAGTACAAGGATGCCCCTTTGCAACAGGAATTAAGTGGAATTTCTTTAGCCATAGCTTGGTGAATCTGTGAAATTCATCACTACAGAAGGCTGTGGAGGCCAAGTCACCGGCAAAATTAAATTGGAGGTTGAAAGGCTCCTGATTAGTAAGGGTGTCAAAGGTTGCGGGTGAAGGTAGGGGAGTGGGGTGGGATGATAGAATGGTGGAGCAGACTTGATGGGCTGAATGGCCTAATGCTGCTCCTATGTCTTATAGTCTACTGTTTTGACATAAAGGAGGAAAGACAATGATCTTTCACTTATGTAGATACAAATGTGTTTCTTCCCTTGACTCTATAATGGGCAAAATGTTAGGAAGGAAGTTGAAGCCTGGCTCTAACAAAAAAAAAACTCAGCAGTCAAGCAGCATCCATGGCTGGAATTAATATTTTAGGTCAGCTTTTCATCCATGAAGTGGAGTGATTTGGATTAGAATCTGCTTCGTAGTGCTCTTGTTGTGAGGTTCAGTCTTGCCCTGGACTTAAGCATATTAGCATTGCGAGGGTGTGCCGCATTGCCACCAGCCTCGTCCAACAACCAAATGTTAGGTCTTTGTGCTCCGCAGGTGGGTAATAATCATACAGTTGTACAATGTACCACAATGTACACAGAAATTATTTCCCAATTATCCAAGAGCCCAAAAGCACTATTTCAGTGCTGCATTGAAGTATTAGATACTCAAGACTTTAGTGGGCTTTGAACTGTCAACCTCAATACTTAGACAAGTTTAAAATGGCTTGTAGGCTTAAGAGACCACCCTTGGTATCATGGTTGGCCAAGACATCATGGGCTGAATGGCCTGTTCCTGTACAGTACTGTTCTATGTTCTATGATTAGGGCTACATAGACTGAAAGTTCGGAGCAAGAGATACCTGTACATGAAGATGTGAAGTGGAATATTTTTCACACAGAGAGGGGCAATAACCGGGAACTTCCTGCTTATGAGGGTGGTAGATGTTAGACCATCAATGATTCCTGAATGAAATTGGATGGGCACAAGAGGGAAATAAACTTTCGTGACTCTGAGGATAGAAGAAGAGAATGGGATTGACTGGATTGCTTTGCAGAGATCTGAAAGGGACTTGATAAGATGAATGGCCTCCTCCTTTACCGTAAGAATTCCATGTACAGCATGGCCAAATGTAGATTAAATGCCATCTCATTATTAGTCATGCATCATTATGTATATCAAATGCCTCCATTTCTATTGGTGTAAAGTCATTGGTTAAGAAGATGTCTTCATGAAATATGTTATAAATGAATGCATTTTTAAAGTGAAATGTTATTTATCCTTAAAAGACTCAATTGTGGGTGACCAATTGTGCGAAGGATGATTCTTCCTTTTGGGGTAGAGTGAGTTGGAGGGGTACCAGAAATCTGCATCAGGGTACATTTTGGTCCTTATAGCTCCTTCGTAGTGTTCATAGAGTCATAGAGTACTACAGAGCAGAAGTAGGCTCCTTGGCCCATCTAGACCATGCTAACTGATCTTCTGCCTCGTCCTATCCAACTGCACCCAATCTATAGTCCTCCATAGCCCTCTCATCCACGTACTGTACCTCCCAAATTTCTTTTAAGTGTTACAATTGAATCCATACCTACCATTTTCAATAGCAGATTGATCCACACTTGTATCATCCTCTGAGTGAACAAGTTTCCCCTCAGATTCCTCTTAAATACTTCACCTTTCACCCTAAATCTATAAAATCGGAATCAGATGTAATAACATTGGCATATGCCATGAAATTTGTTTCGTGGCAGTAGTATATTGCAATACATAATAATAAACAACCTATAGATTACAATAAGAAATATATATTAAAATATATTAAATAAATAGTGCAAAAAGAGAGAGAACCTGAGGTAATGGTCAAAGGTTCATTGCCCATTCAGAAATCTGATGGCAGAGGGGAAGAAGCTGTTCCTGAATCATTGAGTGTGTGCTTTTAGGCTCCTGTACCTCCTTTTTGCTGGTGGCAGTGAGAAGAGTGCATATCCTCGGCGATGGGGGTCCTTAATGATAGATGCTGCCTTTTTTAGGCATCGCCTTTTGAAGGTATCCTGGATGCTGGGGAGGCTAGTGCCCATAATGGAGTTGGCAGAGTTTACGACGTTCTGCAGCTTTTTCCAATTCTGTGCAGTGGCCCCTCTATACCGGTTAGAATGCTCTCCACAGTACACCTGTGGAAATTTGCACATGTCTTTAGTGACATATCAATTCTCCTCAAACTCCTAATAAAATATAGTTGCTGTTGAGTTTTCCTTGTAATTGCATTAATATGTTGGGCCCAGGATAAATCTTCAGAGCTGCTGACTCCTGGGAACTTGAGGCTACTCACCCTTTCTATTTCTGATCCCTCAATAAGGACTGGTAAATGTTCCTCGACTTCCCCTTCCTGAAGTCCACAATCAATTCCTTGGTCTTACTGACACTGAGTGCAAGATTGTTGCTGAGACACCACTCAACCAGCTGATCTACAGGACCTTGCTCCTGAAAGCCTCCTCACCATCTGAAATTCTGCCAACAATGGTGTGTCATTGGCAAATTTATAGATGGTGCTTAACCATGGAATCATGGGTGTAGGGAGAGTAGAGCAGTGGGCTCAGCAGGAAACCTTGAGGTGCGTTGCTGTCAACTATCAGCGAGGAGGAGATGTTATTTCAAATCCGCACAGACTGTTGTCTCCCGCTGAGGAAGTCAAGGAACCAGTTGCAGAAGGAGGGACTGGCCCAAGATTTGGAGCTTGTTGATTAGAACTGAGGGTATGATTGTGTTGAATGCTGAGCTACAGTCAATAATCAGCTACCTGATGTAGATATTACTATTGTACTGGTGATCCAGGGCCGAGTGGAGCCAGTGAGATTGCACCTGCTGTAGACCTCTTGTGGTGACAGGCAAATTGCATTGGGTCCAGGTCCTTGTTTAGGTAGAAGTTGATTCTAGCCATGATCAACCTCTTGAAAGCACTTCATCACAGTAGATGCGAGTGCCTCTGGGTGATAGTCACTGTGACAGCTCACCATGCTCTTCCTGGGCACTGGTATGATTGTCATCCTTTTGAACCTCTGACAGTTGCAGTGAGAGTCTGAAGATGTCCTTGAACACCCCCACCAGTTGGTTGGCACAGGATTTTAGAGCCCCAACAAGTAAACCATCAAGTCCTGATGCCTTGCGAGAGATTACCCTCTTGAAAGATGCTCTGATGTCAGCCTCTAAGACAAAGATCACAGGAACACACATAAAAATTGCTGGTGAACGCAGCAGGCCAGGCAGCATCTCTAGGAAGAGGTACAGTCGACGTTTCGGGCCGAGACCCTTCGTCAGGACTAACTGAAAGAAGAGATAGTAAGAAATTTGAAAGTGGGAGGGGGAGGGGAAGATCCAAAACGATAGGAGAAGACAGGAGGGGGAGGGATGGAGCCAAGAGCTGGACAGGTGACTGGCAAAAGGGATATGAGAGGATCATGGGACAGGAGGCGTAGGAAGAAAGAAAGGTGGGGGGGGGGGAGACCAGAGGATGGGCAAGGAGTATAATGAGAGGGACAGAGGGAGAAAAAGGAGAGAGAAAAAAATATATAATAAATAAATAAATAAATAAATAACAGATGGGGTACGAAGGGGAGGTGGGGTATTAACGGAAGTTAGAGAAGTCAATGTTCATGCCATCAGGTTGGAGGCTACCCAGACAGAATATAAGGTGTTGTTCCTCCAAACTGAATGTGGCTTCATCTTGACAGTAGAGGAGGCTGTGGATAGACATATCAGAATGGGAATGGGATGTGGAATTAAAATGTGTGGCCATTGGGAGATCCTACTTTCTCTGGCAGACAGAGCATAGGTTTTCAGCGAAAAGGTCTCCCAGCCTGCTTCGGGTTGGGACTCGCCAATATATAGAAGGCCGCACCGGGAGCACCGGACGCAGTATATCGGCCCAGCCGACTTACAGGTGAAGTGTCACCTCACCTGGAAGGACTGTCTGGGGCCCTGAATGGTGGCGAGACCTCACGCAGGCTGGCAGACCGTTTCGCTGAACACCTACGCTCTGATTGCACATTGCACACTTAGACAGAGACGGAAGGTAAAGATTTTTACTCCTCATGTATGTGAAGGATGTAAGAAATAAAGTCAATTCAATATATATACATACTCACACAAATTCTTCAGTACTTTTATTTATTGAAAGTTGTTGATTTTTGTTGAATGTTGTACCAACACACCTCAGCCAAGTCCTGATACATGTAAGTGTACGGTGTATGGTAAATCAAGTTGATTATTAATCCTTTATTAATTAGCCTTCCTTGTGAACTGGAACATTATGCTTGTCTGCATCTATAGGGCATCTATACCTTGGTGCTAACACGTTATACAGTTATGAATATCATTTCATATTAATCTTGTCAGATTTAGAAACTCATGCACAGTTCTTGACATTTCCTTTAATCGTATGAGACTGATGGGCATGTGAATTTCCGGAAACTACTCTCTGTTTTTGGGTGAGATTGTGATTTTTGTTTGTGGGGTAGGATGAGAACGTGGGTTGGTTGTAAAATGTAATGGCTGAATTAGCACAACTCACCTTTCATTCACAGCATGTTAATTCTGTTGCAGAAATGTTGGCTGCATTGGCACTGACAGTGCTCTGGATCAGAGCAGGGCTGGCACAGGAGGCGGATTCAGCTGTTTCAATTACGGTAATTACTAACAAGAACCTCCGAGAAGGCCCAGAAGACTGGATGAAGTAAAATCATTTCAATAGACAGGGATTGCCGAAAGAGAAAATGCTGGAGATGCTTCACAATGTCAGGCTGCATCTTAGGGAAGAGAAACAAGAGTCAATGTTTCAGATCGAAGGCTTTCTGTCAGATCTGGGAAGGAGACAATAAAAGTTGTTGTGATTATTAAGTTTTGTAACTCCAGAAACTAATTCAAAGAAAAGTATGGGACCTTAAGAGCAGCTTCTTCCCCTTTGGTATCAGATTTCTGAATGGCCCATGAACCCTCGCTATTCCTCTTTTGCCTTATTTTATTTATTTTGCTATTGTAACTTAAAGTAATTTGTTAGGCCTGCATTATACTGCTGCCACAAACAACAAATTTCACCACTGAAGTCAGTGACCATACATCTGATTTTGATTTTGGATGCTTTGTGCTTGAGCCCAAATACAGCATTAGACCATAAGACCATAAGACATAGGAGCAGAATTAGACCATCTGGCCTATAGAGTCTGCTCCGCCATTCAATCATGGCTGACCCTTTTTTTCTATCTCCTCCTCAACCCCAGATCCTGGCCTTCTCCCCGTAACCTTTGTTGCCATGTCCAATCAGGAACCTATCAAACTCTGCCTTAAATACACCCAACGACCTGGCCTCCACAGCCGCATGTGGCAACAGATTCCACAAATTCACCACCATTTGGCTAAAGAAATTTCTCTGCATCTCTGTTTTGAATGGACGCCCCTCTATCCTGAGGCTGTTCCCTCTTGACCTAGACTCTCCCACCATGGGAAACATCCTTTCCACATCTACTCTGTCTAGGCCTTTCAACATTCAAAAGATTTCAATGAGATCTCCCCCTCATCCCTCAGAATTCCAGTGAGTACAGACCCAGAGTCATCAAACATTCCTCATATGATAACTATTCCATTCCCAGAATCATCCTTGTGAACCTCCTCTGAACCCTCTCCAATGCCAGCATATCTCTTCCAAGATGGGGCCCAAAACTCAAGGTGAGGCCTCAACAGTGCTTTATAAAGCCTCAGCATCACATCCTTCCTCTTGGAATGAATGCTAACATGTATTCTAGACTTCTTGAACTGAATGCTAATATGGCATTGCCTTCCTCACCACTGACTTAACCTGCAAGTTAATCTTCAGGGTGTTCTGCACAAGGACTCCCAAGTCCCCATGCATCCCAGATTCCTGGATTTTCTCCCCATTTACAAAATAGCCCGCACATTTATTTCTACTACCAAAGTGCGTGACCCTGCATTTTCCAACATTGTAGTCCATTTGCCATTTTCTTGCCCATTCTCCTAATCTGTCTAAGTCCTTCTGCATCCTATCAGTTTCCTCAACACTACCTGCCCCTCCACCAATCTTTGTATCATCTGCAACAAAGCCACCTATTCCATCATCTAAATCATTTATATACGGCATAAAGAGAAGTGGTCCCAACACCAACCCTTGCGGACCACCATTAGTCACTGACAGCCAACCAGAAAAGGAATCTTTTATTCTCACTCACTACCTCCTACCAATCAGCCAATGCTCTAACCATGTTAGGAACTTTCCTGTAATACCATGTGCTCTTAACTTGATAAGCAGTCTCGTGTGGCACCTTTATCAACGGCCTTCTGAAAGTACAAATATACAACATCCATTGCATCTCCTTTACCTATTCTACTTGTAATCTCCTCAAATAAATCCAGCAGGTTCCAGGCAGGATTTTCCCTGAATGAAACCATGCTGACTTTGTATTATCTTGTCCTGTGTCACCAAGTACTCCATCACCTCATCTTTAACAATTGACTAACATCTTCTCAACCACTGAGGTCAGGCTAACTGGTCTATCATTTCCTTTCTGCTGCCTTCCTCCTTTCTTAAAAAGAGGAGTAACATTTGCAATTTTCCAGTCCTCTGGCACCATGCCAGAGTCCAGTGATTTTTGAAAGATCATTTCTAATGCCATCACAATCCCTAAAGCTACCTCTTTCAGATCCCTAGTGTGCAGTTCCTCTGGTCCAGGTGACGTGTGTACCTTTAGGTCTTTCAGCTTTTTGAGTACTTTCTCTCTTGTAACAGTAACTGCACCCACTTCTCTTCCTTCACACACTACGACATCAGGCATACTGCTAGTGTCTTCCACAGTGAAGAGTGATGCAAAATACTCATTTAGTTCATCAGCCATCCCCTTGTCCCCTGTTACTCTTTCTCTCTAGCAGTCCTATATCCAGTCTCATTTCTCTTTTATTTTTAACATAGTTGAAAAAAACTTTTTACCATCTTTGGTATTATTGACTAGCTTGCTTTCATATTTCATCTTTTCCCTTCTAATGACTTTTTTAGTTGCTCTCTGTAGGTTTAAAAAAACTTCCCAATCCTCTATCTTCCCACTAATTTTTGCTTTGTTGTATGCCCTTTCTTTTGCTTTTACAATAGCTTTGACTTTTGTCAGCCACAGTTGTACTATTTTACCATTTGAGTATTTCTTTTTTTTTGGAATACACATCTCCTGCACCTTTCTCATTTTCCCCAGAAACTCACGCCATTACTGCTCTGCTGTCATCCCTGCCAGCAGCTCCTTCCAATTTACTTTGGCCATCTCCTCTCTCATACCATTGTAATTTCCCTTACTCCACTGGAATATTGCTACAACAGACTTTACTTTCTCCCTATCAAATTTCAAGTTGAACTCAATCATATTGTGATCACTGGTTCCTAAGGGTTCTTTCTCCTTAAGCTCCCTAATCGCTTCTGGTTCATTACATAACACCCAATCCAGTATAGATGGTCCCCTAGTAGACTCAATGACAAACAACAAGCTATCTTTTAGGGATTCAACAAACTCCCTCTCTTAAGATCCATTACCAACCTGATTTTCCCAATCGACTTGCATATTAAAATCTCCCATGACTACCATAACATTGCGCTTTTGACTCACCTTTTCTATTTCCTGTTGTAACCTATGGTCCATCTCCCAGCCACTGTTGGGAGGTCTGTATATAAATGCCATCAATGTCCTTTTACTCTTGCAGTTTCTTAACTCAACCCACAAGGATTCAACATCTTCCAATCCTATGTCACATCTTTCTACTGATTTGATGCCATTCTTTACCAGCAGAGCCACACCACCCCCTCTGCCTACTTTCCTATCCCTCCAATATAACGTGTTACCTTGGACATTCAGCTCCCAAGTACAATCATTAGGGGTGGTGGTGTGATGGAATTGGGTTCATTGGCCACAAAGCCCTAAACTTAAACGGAGATTTTAATCCCCATCCAATATAGGTATCTACAGGTACCCTCACTATGGGGCAATTATACTGTAACCACCTTTATAGACTAGCTTACTTCCCTGTCTAGTCTTTCTGACCAGGTATAACTGCCAATACCCATGACTTGAGTGGTTTGTTCCCCCTCCCTTCCAAGGAAGAGATACTTCCAGCTAATGAAGTAGTTTAAACACAGTTTATTTTAGTTTCATATATATTAAATTTTTATATTTTTATTTTATTTTAATGCACGTTTTAACTTTAGGCAAATAGCTCTTAAAACACATTTAACACACACTAAGGATTTCTGGATAACAGAAGATGTATAAACTGCAAAGGATTTCCAAACACGGTACAATTTTTGCAAACTAAAAGAACATACCATCAAGTTGCAGATGAACAAGTTGTCTGTCACAAAAGCCAAAGGTTGAGGAATGAGTTCTAGTTCTTCCTTCTGTCACTCCATCTTTCTATCATTCTCCTTGATAGTCCTAACAATCCTCAATGCTTTCTAATATTTATACTGAAGACTGCTACTAGGTGACATTATTTGCATGTAATGTTTTCCAGGTAACTTTGCTGGGACAAAGTAATTCACACAGATGGTCTAAAACCTTCTGGAGAGTGGAATTCCAGATATCCACAATCAATGCTGCATACACAAATATCCCAGCCACAGATTGTTCATACCTGTGACCATGTTTGGGTGGTGGATAACTAATCAGGGGAGAATGAGGATTAATTGGGTCCTGTGTGTTGGAGGTAATCTGTTTAGGCCAATCAACTTTAAGGAATGGCAACATATCAAACATATGCAAGCCAGCAATATTATCCACCATGACTTTAAATGTTAAATTAGGCATAATGATTAAATAATATTGAGATCTGAGCAGTATAGAACAGATTCAGGCAAGAATGGAAAATATAACAGGACTGTGAGGGACAACTTTATCACACACAAGAGGGTGGGTATGTGGAACCAGCTGCCAAAGGAAATGGTGGAGGTTGGTACAATTACAATATTTAGAAGTCATTTAGAAGGATATAGGCCAAACACTGTCAAATGGGATTAACTCAGGTAAGTAACTTGGTTGCCATGGACCAGTTGGGCCAATGGGCCTGTTTTTGTGCTCTGTGAATCTGACTCTAAAAGTCCCAAGGTGGAGTGAAGTGTTGGGAATCTGAGGTGGGATGGGTGTTGATTTAGGAGGTGGGAGGAGGGTAGGTGGTCACAAATGAGAAAACATCTTGAATTTATATAACCTCCTTAGTGTAACAGAACACCCAAAGGTGCTTCCCAAACACATTTCTGAATAGAGTATGAAGTTCAATAAAGAAATATGAAGGCAATTAGCCAATTGTTTGGTCAGGCACACACAAGTTTAAGAATATCTTAGGGGAACATGAAAGAGGGATTGCGTCAGGGGAGGATATGGCAGCTATAGACTTGGATGTCAATGGCAGGGCTTATGAAATAAGAGATGATTGAGAGATCCAGATTGGAGGAAAATAACTCTCATGAATTAGAGACAGGACAGGATATGATCAAAGCAGTGTTTTAGATTCAAAGTACATTTAATATCAAAGAATGTATAAATTATACGGCCTTGAGATTTGTTTGCTTACAGGCAGTGACAAAGCAAGGAACCTGAAAGAGCCCAATTAAAAAAAAATAAAGACCAACCGCAAATGTGCACAGAGAAAGAGAGAGAGAAAAAGAAAAGAAAACAAATCATGCAAATAGAAGCGAGTAACAGCAACGGTGCTTTAGATGACTAGCGAGGTCTTAAAGGTCAGAATGATGAAGGCCAGCCATCAGTGCATTGGAACTATCATGGCTAGAGATAATAAAGGCATGGATCTGCGTTGTAGTGTGAGCTGAGATGAGCTGAAAGAGGTTGGACAGTGTTTTTTTTTGCAATGGGAATGGGAATAGGAGACATTAGTGACTCCCAATTCCATTTTGTAGCTCTGACCACTTTTTGAGAGTTTCTGCATTACAGTTGCTCGTGGTGAAAAGCTGAACTAGTATTATGGAAAAGCGGTTATGGTTCATAGAATTTATAGTGCTATACAGCACAGAAACAAGCACTTCAGTCCATGCTGACCAAGGCATACCCACCAAGATAGTCCCATTTGCCACTCTTGGGCTCGTACTCTTCTAAACACAAAATACTCTGCAGATGCTGGGGTCAAAGCAACACTCACAGCATGTTGGAGGAACTCAGCAGGTCGGGCAGCATCCGTGGAAATGATCAGACAACGTTTCGGGCCGACCCGCTGAGTTCCTCCAGCGTGTTGTGAGTGTTGCTCGTACTCTTCTAAACCTTCCCAATCCATGTACTTGTCCAACTTCCAGGTCTGCTCCACCATTTGATCATGGCTGATTTATTTTCCCTCTCAAACCCTTTCTCCTGCATTCTCTTTTTTACTGAACACTGTTGAAAAAAAAATTGCTGAACTTCCACACAAGGAAAAAGGACATGAAATAGCTAACGGTCAGAGTATTTTGGGCAAATGTTATCAAGGAATGGAGAGGATGCCTGAGGACAGATGTCAACTTAATGTAAGACACAGGCAGGTGAGGATCTCTTGCTGACTCTGCTCGATGTGTTTAATGAAGAGGTTGTTCTGTCTTGTTCTATTTCAGCGGTGTTCTGATGGCTATCGACTGGACCGCTCATCGGGACAATGCAGAGGTGAGACACATTTACTACTCAGTTTACGTAGCATCTTTCCTGGGCACAGCAAGGTCCAATAGACATCAATCTGGCTATTGAACACAGGATATAGAATGTAACAGTGTAGGTGTTGTGACAATCTATTAGTTTACTCTAAGATCAATCTAACCCTTCACTCTTGCATCATCCTCCATTTTTCTATCATCTTTTGAAGAATTGGACTCGTTCTTCACCTTGTAGTTCAAGGAAAGGGGAGGATGAGGTTTCCATTAATCTAGTTCCCATTTCATGTTCTTGGGATTGCCCAGGGGCGCTTTGCATTGAAGTGCTTCTGGAATGAACTGCTGGTGTGTTAGAAGGGAGCACAGTTAAATCTTACATTAAGTAATGTGATTCACTGCTAGCTACTCTGCTTTGGAGAGGCGAGGTTGATGAGCCTTTGAGTAATCAGTAATCCCATGGAGAGGTTTACATCCTGTCGAGAGGACACTTGGGCCTTTGTTTCATGCATGGCTCAGAAAGGCAGCACCTGTGACTGTGCAGCACTCACTCAGTACTGCACTAAAACGTGGTGTGTGAAACTCTCTGGAGCCGGGCTTGGGGTCTTCGAGCATTTGGCTTGATCAACCGCGCTCCCACCGAGCCATGTTCCGTACCGTGAGAGGGAACCAGCAGCACTCCAATCTAGAATAATACAGTCCAGAGACAGGCCCATGTCCACACTGACCATGAAGAGTCTATCGATTCCAATCACATTTGTAGGCTATGATTCAGCCTTCTACGCCTGTTGCAATATAACATCTCAGCCAAAGTGTGCCACACTGAGAGTACAGCAGCTCTACTGGTGTACGTGTTCCTGAAACCCAAAGCCTGCAAGTTGATGGCGTAGTTAATGAGGCATATGTTATGCTGGCCCTCATTGGTTGGGGGATTGAGTTCAAGAGTCTCAAGGATAAAGCTGCAGCTCTATAAAACTCTGGTTAGAACACTTGGAGTATTGTGTTCATTTCTGGTCTCCTCATTATAGGAAAGAATGTGGAAGCTTTAGAGAGGGTGCAGAGGAGATTTACCAGGATGCTGCCTGAAAGCATCTTGTGAAGACGGGCTATGTGAGCTAGGGCCTTTCCATTTGGAGTGAAGGAGGATAAGGGGTGTATAAAATGATAAGAGGCATACATAGAGTGGACAACCAGCAATTTATTCCTAGGGTAGATATAGATAGTATAAGAAGGCATAATTTTAAGGTGATTGGGGATGTCAGAGTTAGTTCTTTTTACACAGAGATTGGTGGGTGTGTGGAATACGTTGCCAAGGGTGGTGATAGAGGCAAGTGCAATAGGGGCATTTAACAGATAGGCACATGGATGAAAAATAAATGGAAGGCTATGTGGGAGGGAAGAGTTAGAGTGAGCTTGGAGTAGGTTACAGGATCAGCACAACATCATGGGCCGAAGGGCCTGTAGTGTGTTGTACTGTTCTAGGTTCACTGCTGCCCATTTCATGCTGGGAGTGGAGACAGGGTTCTAAACATCAGCCTGCTGCTGGTGCTAATGGCTGGCCAATGGACCTTGTATCAGGAAGGGAGATGGAGCTATAGCCATACAAATACTCACGTGTAGAGCTACTGGTAGAGGAATCGAAAAGCAAAATAACAATGCTGGATATTGGAAACAAAAGCAGGAAATGCTCAGCAGGTTGGGCAGCGTCTGCAGAGAGAGAAACTAATGAAGGGCTATTGAGCTGATGCTGAGATACATCCTAAGATACACTGAGACACATCATCAGTGGTGTAACTGGGATAATCAGGTGTTTCAGGTCTTTTAACATCAGACACCCTCACCCAGGCAACCCGGCTAGGGTTGGCCAGGCCTTGGCTTGTGTCCCATCAGCACCGATCCACATATCACACCTCTTGATCCATAGCCATCTCAGCAGCCTCTGTGACGGTCCTGATAGCTCTTTTCTATGCAGCTCCTGTAATGCCAAGGAAAAGGTAGGCTCTGCACAGCAAGTAGCCAGTAAAACCTCCAAACCGCACCTCTGCAGACTCACATTGTGTCCTCCACCCCTGTCTCTGAAGCTGCTCTACCAGTCCCCGATATTTGGCTTTCTTACGCTCAAACGCCTCCTCATTCCAGACTTCCCAAACATTAACTATCTCCAAAACCGCTGACTGATCTGCTGAGCATCTTCAGCATTTCCTCCTTAGATACCAGAAGTTATGTATGCTGGTGAAGAAAGGTATCTATTTATATAGCACCTTTCTCATCCTCTCCATACCATCCCACAGTCCTTTTTGCACTGATGTGTAGTTTCTGGTCGAATTGTGTGATTGTGTGATCACAGGAAGTTCCTGCAATGATGACCAGATGAGAAGACTTTTAGTAATGCCAAATGAGAGAGAAGTAATAGCCAGAATACTCAGTATAACGTATACTCTTTATGTTGGAGATTAAAACATCACTGGGAAGGCTACCATTTATTGTTTTAAGTGATCTTTTACGTTCCATTGAGAGACCAGATGTGCCAGGCATAACTGGTCTCTCAGTTGAATGTGAAACCAGAAAAATAACAGGGCAGCACATCCTCACTATGGTGTGAGTCTAGATTTTTGTGCTTAAGCCTTAGTAAGTCATTAGAATAATTTAAGCTCGAGTAGAAGACATTTTTGCAAGACTGTGGAAATGAGGCTGAAATGGGGAACTAGAACGAAAAGAGTTGAGGCCTCTATAGATCTGCCTTGATGTTGAGGCAGACCTGAAGGACCAGGTGGCCTACTCCCATTCCTATTTTCTTATGTTCTTCTGTTAGAAGTGCAACTCAGAGTTGACTCTGATGAAAAATGCGATCAACTGAGCCATGAATGACAACTTTATGAAGGGTGAAATGATTAAATAGTCCTCTGACAAAGAATCAGAGCCAGCATGACCTCTCAGCTGTTTTCTCTTGCTGCCCTTCTGCAGATATTAATGAGTGCCAGACCATCCCAGATGCCTGCAAAGGGGACATGAGGTGCATTAATCACAATGGTGGATACCTGTGCCTGCCAAGGACTGCAGCGCTCGTTTTGGCGAATGGGCCCTCCAATCCAACCTACTCCATGTCGTCACAATCAAGGTACTCAGAAAGACAAAGTTCATCCGTCTACCAGCCGGCCTCCATTCCCAGATATCCTGCCCGAACTAGATCTCTGATCTGTCGCTTTGGTTACAGTGTGGATGAAAACAACAACTGTGTGGGTAAGTGATCGTTTTAATTATCAAGGGCTTATTTGCCAAAAAATACATTTACCTGCTCAGTTCCATGTTCTCATGATTTTCAACTCGAAAGAAGTGGGGTATTGAGACTGAAGCATTTTAGCCATCATTATTTTACAGGTAAATCACAACTCAATAAGACATAACTAGCAGACATATGAACCAACAGATGGAAAAAAAAAAGGACCAAACTAAAGCAAATCGATTAGGATTGTTGGATTTCTGTTTACTTTCTGATCCTTAGGTTTCCTCTGGGAGTCAGGAATAACGATCAGTCTTAATTCCAAGATTTCAGTTTATTTTACAATACAACCAAACATACAAATACTGAGCAAACCAAATAAAGAGCAAAGAAATGATGCTAAGAGGTGAATAGAGAAAAGAATAAAGATGGCGCTTCTGAAAAATCTATCACTTTTATAGATAAGATAAGAGAAATTCCTTAGGTAGAGATAAATTAGTTAATAGGGTACATAATTAAAACAATTACATCATATAGGTAAGAGATTAATGCTTAGCCAATGAAAATGAGAAAGGGATATACCGTTAGTTTAGTTCCTAACAACAGGAATTCTGCAGATGCTGGAAATTCAAGCAACACACATCAAAGTTGCTGGTGAATGCAGCAGGCCAGGCAGCATCTGTAGGAAGAGGTGCAGTCAACGTTTCAGGCCGAGACCCTTCGTCAGGACTAACTGAAGGAAGAGTGAGTAAGGGATTTGAAAGTTGGAGGGGGAGGGGGAGATCCAAAATGATAGGAGAAGACAGGAGGGGGAGGGATAGAGCCAAGAGCTGGACAGGTGATAGGCAAAAGGGGATACGAGAGGATCACGGGACAGGAGGTCCGGGAAGAAAGACAAGGGGGGGGACCCAGAGGAAGGGCAAGAGGTATATTCAGAGGGACAGAGGGAGAAAAAGGAGAGTGAGAGAAAGAATGTGTGCATAAAAATAAGTAACAGATGGGGTACGAGGGGGAGGTGGGGCCTTAGCGGAAGTTAGAGAAGTCGATGTTCATGCCATCAGGTTGGAGGCTACCCAGACGGAATATAAGGTGTTGTTCCTCCAACCTGAGTGTGGCTTCATCTTTACCGTAGAGGAGGCTGTGGATAGACATATCAGAATGGGAATGGGATGTGGAATTAAAATGTGTGGCCACTGGGAGATCCTGCTTTCTCTGGCGGACAGAGCATAGATGTTCAGCAAAGCGGTCTCCCAGTCTGCGTCGGGTCTCGCCAATATATAAAAGGCCACATCGGGAGCACCGGACGCAGTATATCACCCCAGTCGACTCACAGGTGAAGTGTTGCCTCACCTGGAAGGACTGTTTGGGGCCCTGAATGGTGGTAAGGGAGGAAGTGTAAGGGCATGTGTAGCACTTGTTCCGCTTACACGGATAAGTGCCGGGGGGAGATCAGTAGGGAGGGATGGGGGGGACGAATGGTCAAGGGAGTTGCGTAGGGAGCGATCCCTGCGGAATGCAGAGAGAGGGGGGGAGGGAAAGATGTGCTTAGTGGTGGGATCCCGTTGGAGGTGGCGGAAGTTACGGAGAATAATATGTTGGACCCGAAGGCTGGTGCGGTGATAGGTGAGGACCAGGGGAACCCTATTCCTAGTGGGGTGGCGGGAGGATGGAGTGAGAGCAGATGTACGTGAAATGGGGGAGATGCGTTTAAGAGCAGAGTTGATAGTGGAGGAAGGGAAGCCCCTTTCTTTAAAAAAGGAAGACATCTCCCTCGTCCTAGAATGAAAAGCCTCATCCTGAGAGCAGATGCGGCGGAGACGGAGGAAATGCGAGAAGGTGATGGCGTTTTTGCAAGAGACAGGGTGAGAAGAGGAATAGTCCAGATAGCTGTGAGAGTCAGTAGGCTTATAGTAGACATCAGTGGATAAGCTGTCTCCAGAGACAGAGACAGAAAGATCTAGAAAGGGGAGGGAGGTGTCGGAAATGGACCAGGTAAACTTGAGGGCAGGGTGAAAGTTGGAGGCAAAGTTAATAAAGTCAACAAGTTCTGCATACGTGCAGGAAGCAGCGCCAATGCAGTCATCGATGTAGCGAAGGAAAGTGGGGGACAGATACCAGAATAGGCACGGAACATAGATTGTGAAGACAAGAGAAATTGCAGGTGCTAGAAGAAAAATATAATCTGCTGTCGGAAATCAGAAGGTCAGCCAGATACTGCTGAGACAAATGGATAGACAATGTTTCAAGTCGAGACTCTGCATTGGGACTGAAAGCAGGAAAGCTTCTTCAAAGCAGGGGTATCTTGAAGAGTTGGTAGGGTGTAATAAAATAGGGACTGAAGAGACCGCAGATGCTGGAACTTGGAGCAAAGAACAAACTGCTGGAGAAACCCAATCGATCAGACAGCATCTGTGGAAGCAAAGAGACAGTTGACGACACAGACCAAGACTCTTCATCAGTTTGAGTCTGTAGTCTGAAGTGTTGATATGGAAAGGAAAGCTGAACCTAAATCTAAGTGGTGATAGATGTGTTGAAAATGGATTTGCTGAAGTTCAATATGCTTAAGGTCAAGTATAGCTTTTCAGATGAATGAGTTTGCCCACTAAGTAATTGTTCCTAAAAATTTTGAAGACATATTTTCTGATCATTGCTTTCAATGTATACGCTCAGTGTCCTGTACATAATGGAATGGCCACTGAGTGTATGTTCAAGGTCTTCTGCTGCTGTAGCCCATCCACTTCTAGGTTCGAGGTGCTGTATGTTCAGACAGTAACGCATGTTTATTTCACTTACAGTCTCATTCCTGTCAGCTTGAACAAGTCTGACCATTCTCCTCTGACCTTTCTCATTAACAAAGTGTTTTCACCCCTTCAGAACAGTTGCTCACTGGATGGTGTTAGTTTTTCACACCATTCTCTGTAAACTCTGAAGTGCATGAAAATTCCACGAGTTCAGCAGTTTCCGAGATACTTAAAACACCCCATCTGGCACCAACAAACATTCCACCATCAAAGTTTCTTAGATCACATTTCTTCCCCATTCTGATGTTTGATCTAAACAACAAACGAACCTCTTGTCCATGTCTGCATGTTTTTCTGCATTGAGTTGTTGCCACACAACTGATTAGATATTTGCAGTAAGAGCGGGTGTACAGGTGTACCTAATAAAGTGGCCCCTGAGTGTACAGTTCTTGGTTCCATTATGTTGAGCTGGTGGTCGAGCCCAGATAATGTTCTGTGCCAAAGGCAATCCTCTTCCTGTAGGTGCTATGTGTCTTCGGTTTGCTGTGACCTTTATAATCACCTGAATTGAAAGGACATATTTGGATTTAGGCCCCATTGAGTTGTGTGAGGTAATTAACAGGAGCAATCCAAAGGGAACACATTAAATTAACCCACAAGTACAGGATGGATAGAAAGTTCCAATCTCAGGGGATAAACTTCAAGGGAAAAATACTTCATATCTGGAATTGTGCATCATACAGGATAGCAAAGGCATTTAATTGGAAATACTGAAGTGACCATAGAATGTGTTAATTAACAGGAGGGATCATAGATTCTACTTGAAAATCAACTACATCCTATATGTTGTAGAATACATATGTCGCTTGTTCATCCAGAAACATGTCTCCAGGACAACATGCCATGCACCATGGACATGACACTGGGGCTTACTGTTTGTGACTGTCTACTGCTTTCGCAGTTCTATGTGCTATATGTGCCTTGTGCTGTGTGTGACTGTTGGTACTTTGTTTTGCATCCAGGCTCCAGAGAGCATTGTTTCATTTTCCTGCTTTCATGAGTATTCATGTATGACTGAATAACAATTAAACTTTAACGTGAAATCTCTTGTTTGCCTGCACCAAGACTATTAAAGAACTAAATTATGTGGTTTAATAGCTTTCAGCAGCTGGAATACATCTATTGGGAATGGTAATTTATTGGTTTTATATAACCGTGTAGAACAGTTCTCAGTTAATGCTGGTGGGTGCTTTTTGAAGAGCTGCTGGTAAATTCTTCACTGAGGAGTCAGCTCAGTAAAATGAGCTGGTAAGGCAATAGTTACTGGAGATGAGATGTCTTCTCAAGGTGAACAATTCAAGTCATTAGTCATGCTAGCAATAGGTTGAGATACAAGTAGATATCAGGTGAGCACAACAGGTTTCATTCATTAAAAGACATGATTAACCTATTGGATTTTGTACAGATCTGTTGCCCTTTACAGCACTGATGCAAGTTGGTATTGGTTTAGTTATCCTCTATTGATTGCCAGTCTCCGTGACTGTGAGCAAATTATTCAGTGTTTATTAACTATTTTTTCCAGTGCCTAAAGGAATTCAGTCATACGCAATTTCCCCTTTTAAATAATTTATTGAATAAAAACCACCATGTATCCAATTCTCTCCGAACAATATAATTTATCGACATACACTTGGAAGCAAACAGCAGACGTGGAATAAGCATTTCAAATATGTGTTTCAGTGAAGAGAAGGATGGATCCACATTGCCAGATTGAAAAAAAATACCGCTCCAAAGTAATTGGTATAATTTGGAAGAAATGACCAAAGTTGGCATCTAACACAAGAGAGGAAAAAAAATGTAAAGCACATTCACTGTAAGACTGAATAAAGCCAAGGTAGCAGGCTCATTCAAGGCTTGTATTTAACAGTAGGAATGTCTAGGATACAAATGAGATTTTATCCAGAAACTTGTTTCTTCAAAACACTGGTGCAGCACAGTGTCAACTGGGAAGGGTGTTGGGTAACCCTCCCACCATCGAGGACATCTGCAATAGACAGTGCCTGAAGAAGGCAGCATCCATCAGTAGGGACCCTCAGGACATGCCCTCATGTCGATACTATCATCAGGGAGCCTGAAAGGAAACACTCAATGATTAGACCATAAGACAGAAGAGAGGAATCAGGCCATTCAGCCCATTGATTCAGGAATAGCTTCTTCTCATCCATCATCAGATTTATGAATGGTCTGTGCACCCATGAACCCTACCCCATTGGGTTCCTTGCACTACACGGCTGCCACAAAACAACAAATTTCACACTGCATAAGACTGTGATAATGAACCTGATCTGATTCTGGTTTTATTTAAGCACAGCTAATATGTTGTGAGATTAACGTTCTTGTTGATTTCCTTCTCAGTATGTGACCGTCATTAGAAGATCAAATCATCGTGGCGGGTGCCCAGTTTAATCACTGGCATCCATTTAACACAGCTGAGAGTCTTGTTAGACCAGTCCATGAGCAGTTGAGTCATAGGCATTGGACTGGAAAGCCCAGAATGATTAGAGTGTCAGATTTCCATCACTACAGGGCATTAATTCATTTCTATGAAAATGTCAAAGGCTAATTTTTGACTTTTAACAAACTTCTCATCTTTATAACAATCAAAATGAATTCAAATTCTCAAACTGTTGATGTTGAGATTTAAGGTCACAGACGCTGGATTGTTGATGCAGCCAAGCTGACAGAAGGTGATTAGGCAATCTTTCTTTAAAAATTCATTTTGTTTGGAATTTTAAAGCCATCTAGATGAGTACACAGATAGGAGGAGTTCAGAGGGCTATGGGAACTAGTTCACTGGGCAACAGAGTTGGCATGGATGAGTTGGGGTGAAGAACCTTCTACGTGGTATGACGCGGAGTCCGGGTTTCACTAGAAATGTCTATCTATTGTCTATCTATAATTGCCCTTTGGGCAGGTGGCGGTGAGGTGACATCTTGAACTCCTATACTCCATCTGATGAAAGTGTTCCAATGGTACTGTTTCAGGATTTAAAGAACAAACAATGTGATATCGAAGTTCAAAGTAAATTTGTTACCAAAGTACATTTATGTCACCATATACAATCCTGAGAATCATTTTCTTGCAGGTATTCACAGTAAATACAAAGAAGAAGCACAAAACATTCAATGCCAAACTGCATACGGCAAAGACAAATGGCCAATGTGCAAAAGACAACAAGCTGCGCACACACAAAAAAGAAAGGAAATAATAAGAATAATAAATAAATAAGCATTAAATATCGAGAACATGAGCTGTAGAGCTCTTAAAAGTGAGTCCATAGGTTTGGGAATCACTTCAGTGTTCTGGTGAGTAAAGTTGTCTCCTCTGGTTCAAGGGTCTGATGGTTGTAGGGTAATTGCTCCTGAACCTGGTGGTGTGGGACTTGAGACTCCTGTACCTCCTTCCTGACAGCAGTAGCAAAAAGAAAGCATGACCTGGATGGTGGGGGTCCTTGATATTTCTAAGCTCCCGTAGTCTCGATATTGGACAAAAATATTGGAAGGAGGAAGTGGCATACGTGTCTGCTGTCATTACCTATCTTGATGGAAGATATCATGGACTTAGGAGATGTTGTCAAAGCAACCTAATTGTAATTATGTTTGCAGGTAGTACTCATTGTAGACAGTGAGAGTGGTGGGAATGAATGTTCAGACTGGTCAGTGGATGTTGAGTTTGTTAGGAGTACTTTATACATTATACATTATACTTTATATTTTATTGTCGCCAAACAATTGGTACTAGAACATACAATCATCACAGCGATATTTGATTCTGCGTTTCACACTCCCTGGATTACAAATACTAAATATTAAAAATATTAAAAATAGTTAAAATTAGTAAATATTAAACACTTAAATTATAAATCATAAATAGAAAATAGAAAAATGGGAAGTAAGGTAGTGCAAAAAATACCGAGAGGCAGGTCCGGGTATTTGGAGGGTACGGACCAGATCCGGGTCAGGATCCGTTCAGCAGTCTTATCGCAGTTGGAAAGAAACTGTTCCCAAATTTGGCCGTACGAGTCTTCAAGCTCCTGAACCTTCTCCCGGAGGGAAGAGGGACGAAAAGTGTGTTGGATGGGTGGGTCGTGTCCTTGATTATCCTGGCAGCACTGCTCCGACAGCGTGCGGGGTAAAATGAGTCCAAGAACGGAAGATTGGTTTGTGTGATGTGCTGTACCATGTTCACAATCTTCTGTAGCTTCTTTCGGTCTTGGACAGGACAACTTCCATACCAGGTTGTGATGCACCCTAGAAGAATGTTTTCTAAGGAGCATCTATAAAAATTAGTGAGGGTTTTAGGGGACAGGCCAGATTTCTTTAGTTTTCTCAGGAAGTAAAGGCACTGGTGGGCCTTCTTGGCGGTGAACTCTGCTTGATTGGACCAAGTCAGGTCATTTGTGATATTGACCCCGAGAAACTTAAAGCTTTTGACCTGTTCCACTTGCGCACCACCGATGTAAATTGGGTCGTGCGGTCCGCTACTCCTTCTGAAGTCAACAACCAATTCCTTCGTCTTGCTGACGTTGAGGGATAGGTTATTGTCTTCGCACCATGACACCAGGTTCTTAATTTCCTCTCTGTACTCAAACTCACTATTACCTGAGATACGGCCTACAATTGTTGTGTCATCAGCAAACTTATGTATTGAGTTTGATGGAAACTTGGCTACACAATCATGGATGTACAGGGAGTACAGCAGGGGGCTGAGTACACAGCCTTGTGGGGCACCGGTGCTCAGAGAGATTGTAGAGGAGAGCTTGTCCCCTATTTTTACAGCCTGGGTCCTGTCTGTGAGGAAGTTGAAGATCCAGCTGCAGATCTGAGTGCTAAGGCCCAGGTTCTGGAGTTTAGGAATCAGTTTATTTGGAATGATGGTATTAAAGGCAGAGCTGTAGTCAATGAAAAGGAGCCTTACGTATGCGTCTTTATTCTCCAGGTGTTCTAAGGAGGAATGTAGGGCCAGAGAGATGGCATCTGCCGTTGACCTGTTGCTCTGGTAGGCGAATTGCAAAGCGTCGAGGTTGACCGGTAGGCTGTGGTTGATGTGTGCCATAACCAATTTCTCAAAGCATGTGATAGTAACATAGAAACATAGAAAATAGGTGCAGGAGCAGGCCATTCAGCCCTTCGAGCCTGCACCGCCATTCAGTATGATCATGGCTGATCATCCAACTCAGAACCCTGTACCAGCCTTCCCTCCATACCCCCTGATCCCTTTAGCCACAAGGGCCATATCTAACTCTCTCATAGCAATTGATGTCAGAGCCACAGGTCGATAGTCATTCAGGCATGCCACCTTGCTCTTCTTCGGCACTGGGATTATCGTTGACTTCTTAAAACACGTGGGGATCTTAGACTGAAGCAAGGAGCAGTTGAAGATGTCAGCAAACACTCCAGCTAGCTGGCTTGCACAGGCCCGGAGAACCCGTCCTGGGACGCCATCTGGGCCCATCGCCTTCCTTGGGTTTATCTTCAGGAAGGTCCTTCTAACGTCCTCCTCGGTGACGATGAATCTTGATGCCACCAGGTCCCGTTCATCCAGAGGGAGCGGGATGCTCCTCTTCTGTTCGTGTACTGTTGGAACTGAATTCACCCAGTAAGTGGAGACCATTCAATCACACTTCTGACTTGCAGATGGTCAAAGACCCTTGGGTGAGTCAGTTGGTACAGTTAAGAAATAGTGATCTAATTTTTTAATTAAAACATGCCAAAGTCAGCATTCAACGCACACTTATAATTGCCCTCGAGAAGATCGTAGTTATTATGTTCCATAACTTCAAAACATTAAACTAACTCAAACAAAGACATGGGAGTCCAAAATGCAAGTCTAATTTTGAGTTTACTTCGAGCAAGGCACGCACATCTCATGTGGTAGTGTGATGACGTATGCAATTCACATATTTATACATATAAGACCATAAGGCCATGAGACATACCCCATACACCTGCCTTCTCATCATATCCTTTCATGCCCTGACCAATCAGGAAACGATCAATTTTCGCTTTAAATATACGCATGGACTTTTCTTCCACCACAGTCTGGTGCAAAGCATTCCGCAGATTTACTAATCTCTGGCTAAAAAACTCCTTCTTGCCTCTGTTCTAAAGGGTTGCCCCTCAATTTTGAGGCTGTGTCCTCTAGTTCTGGATGCCCCCACCATAGGAAACATCCTCTCCACATCCACACTATCTACTCTTTTCAACGTTTGGTAGGTTTCAAAGCGATCCCTCCACATTCTTCTAAATTCCAGTGAGTACAGGCCAAAAGCTGCCAAATGCACCACACATGTTAACCCCTTCATTCCCAGAATCATACTTGTGAACCTCCTCTGGACTCTCTCCAATGACAACACATCCTTTCAGAGAAATGTGGCCTCAAACTTTTGACAATACTCCAAGTGTGAACTGACTACTGTCTTATAAAGGCTCAGCATTATCTCCTTGCTTTTATACTCTGTTCCCCCTGAAGTAAATGCCAACATTGTATTTGCCTTCTTTACCACAGACCTTTATTAAATTAACCTTCTGGGAGTTTTGCACGAGGACTCCTAAATCCCTCTGCACCTCTGACGTTTGAACCTTCTCCCTATTTAGATAATAGTCCGCACTATTGTTCTTTTTACCAAAATACATTATCCTACATTTCCCAACATTGTATTCCATCTGCCAATTTTTTGCTTATTCTTCCAATTTGTCTGCTGCAATCACATTGCTTCCTCAGCACCAACTATCTGCATATCATCCACAAATTTTGCCACAAAGCCATTAATTCCATTATCTAAATCATTGACAAACAATGAGAAGATCAGTGCCCCAGTACTGAATCCTGAGGAACACCACTGGTAACTGGCATCAAACCAGAGAAGGCCACTTTATTCCCACTTGCTGCCTCCTGCCTGTTAGCCATTCCGCTATCCATGCCAGTACTTTTCCTGTAACACCATAGGATTTTATCCTGGTAAGCAGCCTCGTGTGTGGCTCCTTATCAAACGCCTTCTGAAAATCAAATTAAATGACATCCACTGCTTCTCCTTTGTCCACCCTGCTTGTTACTTCCTCAAAGAACTCTAACAGATTTGTTAGGCAAGACTTCCCTTCACAGAAACCACGCTGATTCGCACAGAAATGTCATTTCTGATTCCGGTGGGGAAGTCAAGGATCCAGCTGCAGAGGGAGGTGCAAAAACCCATGATTTGGAGCTTTTTGATCAGAACTGTAGGAATGGTTGTGTTAAATGCTGAGCTATATTCAATAAATAGCATCCTGACGTAAGTATTAGTATTGTCCAGGTGATCAAGGGCTGCGTGAAGAGCCAATGAGGTCGCAACCTCTGTAGATCTATTGTGGTGATAGGTCACGTGAAGTCAAGTGAGAATAAAGGAGGCTAAAGGGATGAAAATAAATATACAGCAAGGGAAATTACCACTGAGATCTTCTTATCATCTACATAACATAGAGTAGGTAGGAAATGAATACATTGATCAGAATAAAATTGAGATTAGAGAGGATACAGTAATACCATGGGCAGAATGATATTTCCAATGTAGAATACTCACTTTATAAAGAAAATTGTTTACTTTACATTCACATTAATTTATTTATCACACATAGATCAAAACATAGAGTGAAAGGCATTGTTTACATTTTCAACCAACACAACCCAAGGATGTAGTGGAGGCAGCCTGCAAGTATCACGACACATTCCAACGGCAACAGCACATGCCCACGATGCTCAGCAGAACAACTCAGGCAAAGTGAACACAACAACAGCAACACAAGCCCCTTTCCTCCTTCCTACCCACCAATCCATTCACAGAACAAGCCTTCAACCCCAAGGCAGGCTGGCTCCAAAGTCCTTGGCCCGGACTCTAAGACTCACAGACATTGGGCCTGGACTTGCAGACTCACAGACATCAGGCCTCTAACTTCCAGATACGCTGACCTAGGGGCTTCAACTACTGGGCCTTGACTTCTGGACTCACTGACTTCAGTCGTAGACCTACAGGCCTAGACTTCCAGACTTGAGCTTCAATTCTTAACCTCTGGCATCAACCCAGGCCAGAACGATCATGGACTTTGAACTCTGGACTCGCAGAGACCTCTGATTCTAGGACTTGCCAATCTGTGGGATCACCTGCCCTTGTTCATGGGCCCTGATGACCTGACACCCATCCAAGAGGATCACTGGCTTCCTGCCATGGAGCTCTCCAATTCTGGTGTCACCTACAAGCTTACTAATCATGCAAATTCAAAGTAGATTCTATTACATATACATAAGTTCATACTGTATATGTCACCATGATATATACTGTATATGATCAGCCCTGATCAACTGATGATCAATTAACAAGAATGTATAATTCCAACGGAGTGTTTGTTTCCAAGTTCAGAAAGTATAAGCTTGTGAAGAAGAAGTGCTGGTTACAGAGTTGTCATCATAACATCTCAAAATTTCAACCTCTTATAACGCTTCAGGTTCAAGAGGGCTTAGCTTCATTAACTGGATACCCAAACTTCCATATCCCATGGACCAATACCATCAAGCAAGGGCAAGAGAATATCTGCAGATGCTGGAAATCAGAGTAACACACACAAAATGCTGGAGGAACTCAGCCGGCCAGGCAGCATTTATGGAAAAGAGTAAACAGTTGTTATTTCAGGCTAAGACCCTTCATTAGTCCTGATGAAGGGTCTCAGTCTGAAACACTGACTGTTTACTCGTTTCCATTAAACAAGGGGTCCTGGACCCCAGGGTAGGAACCCCTGACCTAGAGGTTGTTGCCCATAAACATAACAATTATTACAGATCCAATTTTTTATGAAGATAAATATTTTCAGCATCCATTTTATACCAATACTCTGGGAAACATTTGGCTATGTAATAAACTTCTAAACATAGCTTTGGACTGATGTAATTTAACTGTTATACAGAAGTCACAGATGAATATTTGTACTCCTTCAATGTGGCTATTTAGTTTGAAAATGGAGTTACCACTAAAATACACCGGTATGTGTCCTGTTGCACAAATTAAGTTATGCTTTTGGCATTACGCAGCAGGATAAAACAGGTGGCACCCAGTCAGAATCCTGTTTTGTACACCTCGGAGTGTTTCAATTGACTTTAATGGGCAGAATATGAACCTAACTAAGATTTATTACTTCCTTTATACTGTAGTAAGATAAGATTAGATTTATTTGTCATATGTACTGTACATCGAAACATACAGTGAAATGCATCATCTACATCAAATCAAATCGGCAAAGATTGTGCTGCACAGCCTACAAGTGTAGCCAACAGAGCATTCCTATAACTCACTAACCCTTAACCCTTCATCTTCGGAATGCACAAGCAGCAACAGGAATTGGGCACCAATCTTTCAGTTGTCACTCTAGTGCCATCACGCTAACTGCTACCGTGCCATCCTGTACACTGTTGTAACAGGTTGGGATCATTTCCGGTCTGCTTTTGTTTATCAAGAAAATGAGTATTATATTTTATTTCAATGGCAAATCTATCACGTTCAAGGAGAATTATGACAACTGCAAATTAATTCCGTTGGGTTTTGGTTTGCTGCAAAAATGCCAACATTTGCTATTAGTGGGGCTTGATTGCATCGCTGCAGAAATTCGTTACTGATGTTTTTCAACTCATGAGGTCTGAGCAATGAAGTGAGAGTACTCTTCTATACTGAGTTATAACACATCCTCCACCCACATTTAAGCTGTTCATGATTGACAAAAATATTTCATGCTTGCTTAAACATTCCATGAATAGGAAATGTACAGAGCCCCTCCCACCCTGGGCATTCTGTCTTCTACCCACCCCACCTCCTCTGTCCCATACAAAAGCCTAAAGTCACCAAACACTGGAATTTAGGGTAACTGCTATCCCTATATCATATCACTATTGAACAGATCTCATGTACAATACGGTAACACCTGACCTCACAATCTACCACGTCATGGCCTTGTGCTTTACTGTCTTCCTGCACTGTACCTTCTTGGTATCTGTAACATTATATTCTGCATTCTGTAATTGCTTTTTCCTTGTACTACTACTGATGTGATGGCATGCAAAACAAGTTTTTAGAATGCATTTTACTAAATTACCTACTGCATCTATTGACAGAGATGGATGAATCTCCTACCCACATTTGATTTGAAGTTGGTTGCTCCATCACTCTATGTATCCTAAGAGGTCACTGTTATGTTCTGTAACTCCATACCATAAAAAATTAATTGAAAGGAAAGCAGGATAGCCAGAAATATGAGTCTAACTTTGATTTTACTTTAAGTGAGGTGTGAACATATCATATGGTGGCGTGATGACGTATACCATTTTTGTACTTTTATAGACAACCCACAATGCATTCAGTAAACAACAAAGAATGCTTAATCAATCTATATATATATATATATTTAATACATTACATAATAATATCATTATATAGACATTCACAGCATGGTAAATTTTTAAATTGTCTCATTCAGCCTGAAGATTTAATCACTGTGGAGGCTTTCTTACTCTTTTGGGGTAATGTCTTTCCTAATAAGGGGGGTCACTCTGCTTGGCAGGTGAGACTTGTGGCTGTGAAGCAATGTCAGGTTCTGGGGCCTCCTCCATGGTGGTTGTAGCAGCTGACTCTAGGACAGCAGGAAGTGGTTCTGACAGCTCTGGCAATGTTTCTTCTCTACCAATTCCCCTTTGATCTCCTCTACAGATGACATCAGATGCAATCTCCACTTTGTAGGAGAGTGGTTCAGTTTTGTCTTTAATCTTTCCAAGTACCCAATATTGATCTCCCACCAGGACTGTTATCCAGGAGTGAAACATTGAACCTCTTTGTTTGCGAAGCCCTCAATTTGTCTCACCTGTTTGTCCTTCTGAGGTTGGGTTTGAGAAGATCCCAGCATGAATGCAAGGGATGACCCAGGAACAGCAGAGCTGGTGAGTTGTCGGTTGTGGAGAATGCCACATTACGATATGCAAGGAGGATATTGGTGAGATTAGGATTCATTGTTCGTGTGGTGTGTTCTGCTGATATTGCTTGGAGTGCGTTCTTTAGACTGGACAAATCTTTCTGCCAAGCCATTCATAGCTGGGTGGTACAGGGCAGATGTAATGTATCTTATTCCATTCATTTTCAGGAATGACTGGAATTCTTCCACAACAAACTGTGGTTCATTGTCACTGCCTAACTGTTCTGGAACACCAGTCTGTGCAAAGACTCTTCTCAACACGTAACAGTGAATGAGGCTGTAACAGAAGCTACTGGGGACACTTCTGACCACTTTGTAGCTGCATCCGCTATTATCAAGAAATTTGTGCTCATGAATGGTGTGGCAACACCCACCTGAATCCTCTACCAGGTCAATGCAGGCCATTCGCAGGGATGGAGAGGTGCTGCTCTAAGCATCTTCTGGATGTGTTGTCATCCAGAACAGTGCATGACAAGCTGATCAATCTGCTGATTTATCCCAGACAAAACTTTGACCTAACACTTTCATTCTGACTATGCCTAGATGGCTGATATGTAGCTCCTCCAACACCTTAGCTCTCGGTTTGGATGGTACAAGAATTCTCAATCCACATAAAGCAACTGCCGTCAAGGGGAAGTTCATCCTGGCGCTGGTAAAAATGGGGGAACTAGAGTTTCTGCTGCAAATTCCAAAACATTTTGAATTGCTATATAGATCTGAGACAACGTGAGGTGTTTTATTGTTTCTCTTTGGATCATTGCCACAATAGGCAGACTTACATCAAGGGATCATCTTTTGTAAATTTTTTCAGATATTTCCTTTTCCAAGTGTAAATGGAACAATCCATCAGCATTTCCATGATAAGTTGTCCTATTGAATCTAATTTTGTAACTGTCATCCAAAAAACAGAAGCAATCTCTGCATTCATTCTACTACAGTTAGTGGAACACCATTCTGTGGATTGCAAATGGATGCTAGTGGTTAAGGGTCAGTAACGAGGGTAACCTCTCTACCATTAAGTATTGGTTGAATTGCTCTACACCCCAAATGAGACTCAAGGCCTCCCTGTCAATCTGTGCATCATTTTTCTCTGCAGCAGTAGGAGAATATGATGCAAAGGCTATGGGGCGTTCACTTCCATCACTCATAACATGTGATATGACTACACCTACAGTCCCTATAAAAAGTATTCACCACCCCCCTTGGAAGTTTTCACGTTTAATTGTTTTACACCATTGAATCATAGTGGATTTAATTTGGCTTTTTTGACATTGATCAACAGAAAAAGACTCTTTAGTGTCAAAGTGAAAACATCTCTGCAAAGTGAGTTAAATTAATTACAAATATAAAATGCAAGATAATTGATTGCATAAGTATTCACCCACTTCAAGTCAGTATTTAGTAGTTGCACCTTTGGCAGCAATTACAGCATGATGCAGCCACCGCCATGCTTCATGGTAGGGAGGGTGTGTTTTTGATGATGCGTGGTGTTCGGTTTAGTTTAGTGTTTAGTCTGATGGCCAAAAAGCTCAATTTTGATTTAATCAGACATTAAAACCTTCTTCCAGCTGACTTCAGAATGCCTTCTGGCAAACTAGCCAAGATTTCATGTGAGTTTTTTTTCAATAGTGGCTTTCTTTTTGCCACTCTCCCATAAAGCTGTAATTGGTGAGGCACCCGGGCAACAGTTATTGTATACGCTGTCTCTCCCATCTCAGCCACTGAAGCTTGTAACTCCACCAGAGTGGTCATAGGTCTCTTGATGGCCTCCATAACTGGTCGCCTTCTTGCACATTCACTCAGTTTTTGAGGACGTCCTGCTTCAGGCAGATTTACATCCCTGCTATATTCTTTCCATTTCTTGATGATTGACTTAACTGTTCTCCAATGGATATTCAGCAATTTGGAAATTTTCTTGTATCCATCTCCTGACTTGTGCTTTTCAATAACCTTTTCATGTAGTTGCTTGAAGTGTTCTTTTGTCTTCATGGTGCAGTTTTTGCCAGGATACTGACTCACCAGTAGTTGGACCTTCCAAATGCAGGTGTATTTTTACTACAGTCAATTGAAACACCTTGACTGCACACAGTGATCTCCAGTTAACTAAGTATGTAACTTCTAAAACCAATTGGCTGCATCTGTGATGATTTGGTGTATCATATTAAAGGGGGGGGGGTGAATACTTATGCAATCAATTATTTTGTGTTTTATATTTGTAATTAATTTAGATCACACTGTAGAGATCTCTTTTCACTTTGACACAAAAGAGTCTTTTTCTGTTGATCAGTGTCAAAAAAAAACAAATTTAAATACATTTTGATTCAATGTAGTAAAACAATAAAACCTGAAAACTTCCCGGGGGGGGGGGAAGGGTGACTACCTTTTATAGGCACTGTATACCGTAAGGAGTGGTATCACAGGCACGTTTCAATGGATGATGGATCATAATGTGTGAGTACAGTGTCTGATATGACCATGTCCTCTACCTTTTTGAAAACCATCTCATAGTGCTTTGTTCATTGCCGTTTTTTCCCCAATTTAGCAATAAATTCAAGGGTGGAGCACAGCAGTCAGGATTGGCAAGAACCTATTATAGTTGTTGACTAATCCTAAAAAGGACTGCAACTGTGACACATCCTTTAGCTTTGGGGTATTCAGCACTGCTTGAATTTTCTCAGCACACTTGAGTAATCCTTGTACATCACTGGTGTGACCACAGTAAGTGATGCTTGGTCTACAGATTTCACACTTGTTGCATTGTGCTCTGAGCCCATAACCTGTCTGGAGATTTTAGAGATGTTCCTTGTCATTCTTACCAGTAACAATTATGTCATCCAGTCAACACTGAACTCCTGAGCAGTAATGCAGCTCCTGGTGCATAGCTCTCTGCCAGACTGCAAGTGCCTGTCTCCCTGACATACTGTTTGCACGTGTCCTACTTCATTGCAATTTCTGCACGTTTTGCTTTTAAACCTGCATTGGTCTGTCGTATGTGAGCCCCTGCCACAACGGTAAGACAATTTGTTTGGCCAGGCAGGTTTCTGATAAGACATTGTAATTTTTCTCATGCTCACTTTCATTTCTGACTACAACTCAATTGTGTCTCTACTGTTTCCATTGATACAACAATTTCAACTGCACTTTTCAATGTAAGGTGTGCTTCAGTTAGGAGCTGTTTTTAAATGCTTACTTGTAAGACTCCATGAACTAAACGATCTCTCAGCGCATCATTAAGCCCTTCATTGAACTGACAATGTTCAATCTCTTCAATTCAGCCATGTACGCTGAAATGGACTCTCTCCGCTTATGAAACCTAAAGCATTCTGCAATCAACAATGGATGAAGGCAAGGCTGTGGATATTGTCCACATGAACTTTCGCAAGGCATTTTACACAAGGTCCCACATAGGAGGTTGGTCAAGAAGGTTCAATCGCTCAGCAGTCAAGATGAGGTAGTAAATTGCATTGGATATTAGCTTTGAGAGAGAAGATAGAGAGCAGTAGAAGATGGTTGCCTCTCTGACTGGAGGCCTGTGACTCTTGGTGTGCTGCAGGGATCGGTGCTGGGTCCATTATTGTTTGTCATCTATATCAATGATCTGGATGATAATGCGGTTAACTGGATCAGCAAATTTGCGGATGACACCAAGATTGATGATATAGTGGACAGCGAGGAAGGCTATCTTAGCTTGCAGAAGGGTCTAGATCAGTTAGAAAAATGGGCTGAGAAATGGCAGATGGAATTTAATGCTGAGAAGTGCGAGGTGAAGCACCTCGGTAGGACCAACCAGGGTAGGTCTTACATTGTGAATGGTAGGGCACTGAGGAGTGTGGTAGAACAAAGGGAATACAGGCTCATAATTCGTTGAAAGTAGCATCACAGGTAGATAGGGTCATAAAGACAGCTTTTGACACATTTACCTTCAAAAATCAAAGTATTGAGTACAGGAAATGGGATGTTATGTTGAAGTTGTATAACATGTTGGTGAGGCCTAGTTTGGAATATTGTGTGCAGTTTTTGTTACCAACCTACAGGAAAAATGTAAATAAAATTGAAAGAGTGTAGAGAAAATTTACAAGGATGTTGCTCAGTCCAGAGGATCTGGGTTATAAAGAAAGGTTGAATAGGTTAAGACTCTATTCATTGGAACGTAGAAGATTTGTTAGAAGTATACAAAATTATGAGAGATATAGATAGGGTAAATGCAAACAGGCTTTTGCCACTGAGGGTGGCTGGGACTACAACCAGAAATCATAGGTTAAGGGTAAAAGGTGAAAAGTTTAAGGGGAACATGAGGAGAAACTTCTTCACTCAGAGGGTCGTGAGAGTGTGGGATAAGCAGCCAGCACAGGTGGTGTATGTGAGCTCGATTTCAAGTTTAAGCAATGTTTTGATATGTACATGGATGGTAGCGGTATGGAGGGCTATGATCCCGGTGCAGGTCGATCGGAATAGGCAGTTTAAATGGTTCAGCATGGACTAGATGGGCTGAAGGGCCTGCTTCTGTGCTGTACTTTTCTATGACTCGATGACTCTATGTCAGCAAAGCTAATTTCAGCTGGTTTGTTTGGAGTAGTCACGTTTCTAAGCAAACAATATGCCTTTAAATCAAATGCTCTCAGCAAATTTGGCACTTGCTTCTCATCGGCTATTTAATTTGCTTTAAAATAATACTCAATTCGCTCCGTATACAATATCCAGTTACCTGTTGAGTAATCAAACACATCAAACTTTCCTATGTAGACAGCCATTTCTGCACTTTTTTATGATTATTACAGTACTCACTGTTTTTGAATCCATGGATTTTTCTGTTTCTTGCTTCAACCTTGTCTGACCGCTTTTTTGAAGATCATGTACAGCGCTGTTTCTTTTTACTTGATCATTACTCTCTGCACTTCTTAAAAATTCAAACATTTCTCTGTGTTACAACTCAGATTTGTTTAAAACTTACTCGTCACCACTGTTATGATTTGCAACTCCAAAATATAAAACTAACTGAAAGAAAAACAAGGGAGTCTGAAATGCGTTTCTAACTTTGTTTTTACTTTAAGTGAGATGAGCACGTGTCACGTGGTGGTGTGATGATGTATGCCATCTATGTACTTTTACATAAACCTGCAATGTTTTATGCAAATAACAAAGAATACTTAATATAATTACAATGTTACTCAAATATTACTGAAATATTTAATTCACAACGGTCGCCAGGGTCGTTTAGAAAATGTCATACTGCTAAGTTGCTATCGTTCTTCCTGTTTCAGATGTTTATTCCTCACAATGCTTCCCTTGTTCCTGCTGCCTTTAGTGAAATGAAACACATAACCTCCATGAATGTTGCAGCTATATAGGACCCTGGTCAGGACCCCACTTGGTGTACTGTGCTCAGTTCTGGTCACCTCACTGCAGGAAGGACGTGGAAACCATAGAAAGGGTGCAAAGGAGATTTACAATGATGTTGCCTGGATTGGGAAGCATGCCTTATGAGAATAGGTTGAGTGAACTCAACCTTTTCTCCTTGGAGCAACGGAGGATGAGCGGTGACCTGATAGAGGTGTATAAGATGATGAGAGGCATTGATCATGTGGATAGTCAGAGGCTTTTTCCCGGGGCTGAAATGGCCAGCATGTAAGGGCATAGTTTTAAGATGCTTGGAAGTAGGTACGGAGGAGATGGCAGGGGGAAGTTTTTTATGCAGAGAGTGGTGAGTGCGTGGAATGGGCTGCTGGCAGCGGCGGCGGAGCCAGAAACGATCGGGTCTTTTAAGAGACTCCTGAATACGTACATAGAGTTTAGAAAAATAGAGGGTTATGGGTAAGCCTAGGTAGTTCTAAGGTAAGGACATGTTTGGCACAGCTTTGTGGGCCAAAGGGCCTGTATTGTGCTCTAGGTTTTTCTATGTTTCTATGTTTACAATTTACAATGGGATGTAGAAAATGCATGCCAAAAGGGCAATTTTGCAATAGACATGAAGGATTCCAATATGCAGTTAGATTGGGAAAATCAGGTTGGTGTGGGATTCCAAGAGGGGGAGTTTCTAAAATGTCTACTAGATGGCTTTTTAGAGCAGCTTATGTTTGAACCCACTAGCGAATCAGCTATTTTGGATTGGGTGTTGTGCAGAATTGATAAGAGAGCTTAAGGTAAGAGAACCCTTAGGAGAAAAACAATCATAATATGATCAAATTCAACTTGAAATTTGAGAAGGAGGAGCTAAAGTCAGATGTATCAGTATTACAGTGGAGTAAGAGAAATTACAGAGGCAGGAGAGAGTAGCTGGCCAGAATTGATTGGTAAAGAACACTGGCAGGGATGACGGCAGAGCAACAATTGCTGGAATTTCTGGAAGCAATCTGAAAAGCACAGGATATATACATCCCAAAGAGGAATAAGTATTTTAAGGGCAAGATGACACAACCATGGCTAACAAGGAAAGTCAAAGCCAACATAAAAGCCAGAGGGCATATATTAGAGCAAAAATTATTAGGAAGTTAGAGATATCGAAAGCTTTTAAATACCAATAGAAGGCAACTAAAAACTCATTAAGAATGTAAAGATGGAATATGAAAGTAATTGGAGGAGCAAATCTGCAGAGAGATAGCAGGCAACTGGAGGAAACATAAAGTTGTGGTGGTAGGGGATTTTAATTTTCCATATATTGATTGGGACTCCCATACTGTTAGGAGACTAGATGGTTTAGAGTTTGTAAAATGTGTTCAGGAAAGTTTTCTAAATCAATATATAGAGGGACCAACTAGAGGGGATGCAATATTGGATCTCCTGTTAGGAAACGAGTTAGGACAAGTGACAGAAGTGTGTGTAGGGGACCACTTTTGTTCCAGTGATCATAACACCATTAGTTTCAACTTGATCATGGACAAGGATAGATCTGGTCCTAGGGTTGAGGTTCTTAACTGGAAGAAGGCCAAATTTGAAGAAATGAGAAAGGATCTAAAAGGCGTGGATTGGGACAGGTTGTTCTCTGGCAAAGATGTGATCGGTAAGTGGGAAGCCTTCAAAGGAGAAGTTTTGAGAGTGCAGAGTTTGTATGTTCCTGTCAGGATTAAAGGCAAACTGAATAGGAATAAGGAACCTTGGTTCTCAAGGGATATTGCAACTCTGATAAAGAAGAAGAGGGAGTTGTATGACATATGTAGGAAACAGGGAGTAAATAAGGTGCTTGAGGAGTATAAAAAGTGCAAGAAAATTCTTGAAAAAGAAATCAGGAGGGCTAAAAGAAGACATGTTGCCTTGGCAGTCAAAGTAAAGGATAATCCAAAGAGCTTTTACAGGTATATTAAGAGTAAAAGGATTGTAAGGGATAAAATTGGTCTTCTTGAAGATCAGAGTGGTCGGCTATGTGCGGAACCAAAAGAAATGGGGGAGATCTTAAATGGGTTTTTTTGCGTCTGTATTTCCTGTAAGGAAACTGGCATGAAGACTATGGAATTAAGGGAAACAAGAGATCATGGAAACTGTACAGATTGAAAAGGAGGAGGTGCTTGCTATCTTGAGGCAAATTAAAGTGGATAAATCCCCAGGACCTGACATGCTATTCCCTCGGACCTTGAAGGAGACTATTGTTGAAATTGCAGGGGCCCTGGCAGATATATTTAAAATGTCGGTGTCTACGGGTGAGGTGCCAGAGGATTGGAGAGTGGTTCATGTTGTTCCGTTGTTTAAAAAAGGATCGAAAAGTAATCCGGGAAATTATAGGCCAGTAAGTTTGACGTCGATAGTGGGTAAATTATTGGAGGGAGTACTACGAGACAGAATCTACAAGCATTTGGATAGACAGGGTCTTATTATGGAGAGTCAACATGGCTTTGTGCGTTGTAGGTCATGTTTGACCAATCTATTGGAGTTTTTCGAGGAGGTTAACCAGAAAGTGGATGAAGGGAAGGCAGTGGATGTTGTCTACATGGACTTCGGTAAGGCCTTTGCAAGGTCCCGCATGGGAGGTTAGTTAGGAAAATTCAGTCGCTAGGTGTACATGGAGAGGTGGTAAATTGGATTAGACATTGGCTCAATGGAAGAAGCCAAAGAGTGGTAGTAGAGAATTGCTTCTCTGAGTGGAGGCCTGTGACTAGTGGTGTGCCACAGGGATCAGTGCTGGGTCCATTGTTATTTGTCATCTATATCAATGATCTGGATGATAATGTGGTAAATTGGATCAGCAAATTTGCTGATGATACAAAGATTGGAGGTGTAGTGGACAGTGAGGAAGGTTTTCAGAGCCTGCAGAGGGACTTGGACCAGCTCGAAAAATGGGCTGAAAGATGGCAGATGGAGTTTAATACAGACAAGTGTGAGGTATTGCACTTTGGAAGGACAAACCAAGGTAGAACATACAGGGTAAATGGTAAGGCACTGAGGAGTGCAGTAGAACAGAGGGATCTGGGAATACAGATATAAAATTCGCTAAAAGTGGCGTCACAGGTAGATAGGTTCGTAAAGAGAGCTTTTGGTACATTGGCCTTTATTAATCAAAGTATTGAGTACAAGAGCTGGAATGTTATGATAAGGTTGTATAAGGCATTGGTGAGGCCGAATCTGGAGTATTGTGTTCAGTTTTGGTCACCAAATTACAGGAAGGATATTAATAAGGTTGAAAGAGTGCAGAGAAGGTTTACAAGGATGTTGCCGGGACTTGAGAAACTCAGTCACAGAGAAAGGTTGAATAGGTTAGGACTTTATTCCCTGGAGTGTAGAAGAATGAGGGGAGATTTGATAGAGGTATATAAAATTATGACGGGTATAGATAGAGTGAATGCAAGCAGGCTTTTTCCACTGAGGCAAGGGGAGAAAAAAACCAGAGGACATGGGTTAAGGGTGAGGGGGGAAAAGTTTAAAGGGAACATTAGTGGGGGCTTCTTCACACAGAGAGTGGTGGGAATATGGAATGAGCTGCCAGATGAGGTGGTAAATGCGGGTTCTTTTTTAACATTTAAGAATAAATTGGACAGATACATGGATGGGAGGTGTATGGAGGGATATGGTCCGTGTGCAGGTCAGTGGGAGTAGGTAGAAAATAGTTCGGCACAGCCAAGAAGGGCCAAAAGGCCTGTTTCTGTGCTGTAGTTTCTACGGTTTTTATGGTTTCTATGGTAATCTAGCCAATAATATTAAAGAGGATACCAAAAGTTTCCTCAGATGCATAAAGTGTGAAAGAGAGGCTGGACTCGATATCGGATGCTGGAAACCGATGCTGGAGAGGTAGTAATGGGGGAACGATGAAATGGCAGATGAACTGAATAACTATTTTGCATCAGTCTTTACCGTGAAAGACAGTGACAGTATGTTGGAAGTTCCAGGTATAAGGGGTCATGAAGTATGTGAAATTATCATTACTCGGGAGAAGGTTTTTGGGAAACTGAAAGGTCTGAAGGTCGATGAATCGCCTGGACCAGATGGTGTACACCCTAGGGTTCTGAAAGATGTAGCTGAAGAGATTATGGAGGCATTTGTAATGATCTTTCAAGAATCACTAGATTCTGGAATGGTTCTGGAAGACTGGAAAATTGCAGATGTCACTCCACTCTTCAAGAAGGGTGTCAGGCTGAAGAAAGGAAATTAGAGGTCAGTTAGTCTGACCTCAGTGGTTGGAAAGATGTTGGAGTCGATTATTAAGGATGTGGTTTTGGGATACTTGGAAGTACATGATAAAACAGGCCATATTAGTATGGTTTCCTCATGGGACAGTCTTGCCTGCCAAATCTGTTGTAATTCTTTGAAGAAATAACAAGCGGGATATACAAAAGAGAATTGATTGATGTTGTGTACTTGGATTTTCAGAAAGCCTTTGACAAGATGCCACACATGAAGCTGCTTAATAAGGAACAAGCCCATACTACAGGAAAGATTCTAATATGGATAAAGCAGTGGCTGATTGGCAAGAAGCAAAGGGTGGGAATGAAGGGAGCCTTTTCTGTCTGGCTGCCAGTGACTAGTGGTTTTGCACAGGGGACTGTGTAGGGACTAATTATTTTTATGTTATGTGTCAATGATATGGATGAGGGAATTGGTGGCTTTGTTACAAAGCTTGCAGATGATATGAAGATAGGTGGAGGAGCTGGTAGTTTTGAGGAAATAGGCTACCGAAGGACTTGCTACAGATTAGGCGAATGGGCAAAAAGTGGCAGATGGAATAAAGTACTGGGAAATGTACAGTCTTGCACTTTGGTAGAAGAAATGAAAGGGTTGACTATTTTCTAAATGAACAGAAAATATGAAAATCTGAGCTGCAAAGGGATTTGGGAGTCCTTGTGCAGGATCCCCTAAAGGTTAATTTGCAGGTTGAGTCTGTGGTAAGGAAGGCAAATGCAACGTTAACATTCATTTCAAGAGGACTAGAATATATAAGCAAGGATGTAATATTGAGGCTTTATGGAGCACTGGTGAGGCCTCACTTGGAGTATTGTGAGCAGTTTTGGGCTCCTTATCTTAGAAAGGATGTTCTGAAACCGGAGGGAGTTCAAAGGAGGTTCATGAAAATGATTTCAGGATTAAACGGCTTGTCATATGAAGAGTGTTTGATGGTTCTGGACCTGTATTCGCTGAAATGCAGAAGAATGAGGGGTAACCTAACTAAAGCTTGTCAAATGGTGAAAGGCCTTGATAGAGTGGATATGGAGAGGAAGTTTCCTGTGGTAGGAGAGACTAAGACCAGAGGACACAGCCTTAGAATAGAGGGGCGTCCTTTTCGAATGGAGATGAGGAGCAATTTGTTCAGCCAGGGAGTAGTGAATCTGTGGAATTCATTGCCACAGGCAGTGGTGTTGGCCAAGTCTTCTGTATATTTAAGGCAGAGTTTGATAGAGTCTTGACTGGTCAGGGCATGAAGGGATACGATGGGGGGAGGGGGTGCGGTGGGAGGCAGGAGATTGGGGCTTAGAGGAAAAATGGATCAACCATGATGAAATGGTGGTGCAGTCTCGATAGGCCAAATGGCCTAATTCTGCTCCTATCAGAATCAGGTATATTATCACGGGCATGTGACATGAAATTTGTTAACTTAGCAGCAGCAGTTCAATGCAATACATAGTCAAGAAGAGAAAATAAATACATAAAGTTAAAAATGATAATAATAAATAAAAAGTAAATCAATTACAGTATACGTATATTGAATAGATTAATAAACCGTGCAAAAAACAGAAATACTGTATATTAAAAAGAAAAGAGAGGTTGTGTCCAAGCTTTCAATGTCCACTTAGGAACTGAATAGCAGAGGGGAAGAAGCTGTTCCTGAATTGCTGAGTTGGTACCTTCAGGCTTCTGTACCTCCTACCTGATGGTATCAGTGAGAAAAGGGCATGTCCTGGGTGCTGAAGTCCTTAATAATGGACGCTACCTTTCTGAGCCACTGATCCCTGAAGATGTCCTAGGTATTTTGTAGGCTAGTGCCCAAGATGGAGCCGACTGAATTTACGACCTTCGGCAGCTTCTTTCAGTCCTGCGCAGTAGCCCCTCCATACCAGACATTGATGCAGCCTGTCAGAATGCTCTTCACGGTACATCTATAGAAGGTTTTGAGCGTATTTGTTGACATGCCAAATCTCTTCAAACCCCTAATGAAGTATAGCCGCTGTCTTGCCTTCTTCATAACTACGTCGATCTGTTGGGACCAGGTTAGATCCTCAGATCTTGACACCGAGGAACTTGAAAATGCTCACTCTCTCCACTTCTGATCCCTCTGTAAGGATTGGTATGTGTTCCTTCATCTTACCCTTCCTGAAATCCACAATCAGCTCTTTCGTCTTACTGACGTTGAGTGCCAGGTTGTTGCTGTGGCACCACTCCACTAGTTGGCATATTTCACTCCTGCACGCCCTCTAGTCGCCACCTGAGATTCTACCAACAATGGTTATATCATCAGCAAGTTTATAGATGGTATTTGAGCTATGCCTAGCCACACAGTCATGTGTATACAGAGAGTAGAGCAGTGGGCTTAGCACACACCCCTGAGGTGCACCAGTGTTGATTATTAGCGAGGAGGAGATGTTATCACCAATCTGCACAGATTGTTGTCTTCCGGTTAGGAAGTCGAGGATTCAATTGCAGAGGGAGGTACAGAGGCCCAGGTTCTGCAACTTCTCAATCAGGATTGTGGGAATGATGGTATTAAATGCTGAGCTATAGTCGATGAACAGCATCCTGACATAGATGTTTGTGTTGTCCAGGTGGTCTAAAGCTGTGTGGAGAGCCATTGAGATTGCATCTGCCGTTGACCTATTGTGGCGATAGGCAAATGCCAAAGGGTGCAGGTCCTTACTGAGGTAGGAATTCAGCCTAGTGATGACCAACCTCCCAAAGCATTTCATCACTGTCGATGTGAGAGCTACTGGGCGATAGTTATTAAGGCAGTCCACATCATTCTTCTTAAGCACTGGTATAATTGTTGCCTTTTTGAAGCAAGTGGGAACTTCTGCCCGTTGCGGTGAGAGTTTGAAAATGTTCTTGAATACTCCTGCTAGTTGGTTGGCACAGGTTTTCAGAGCCTTACCAGGTACTCCATCAGGGCCTTCCATCTTGTGAGTGTTCACTCTCTTTAAAGACAGTCTAACATTGGCCTCTGGGACAGAGATCACAGGGTCAGCAGGTGCAGCAGGGATCTTCACAGCTGTAGTTGTGTTCTCTCTTTCAAAGCGGGCATCCTATGTCTTATGGTCTTATAATAGACGGCCAACATTTCAAGCTGAAGTAATGCATTTGGGCCAAAATGCTGACAATCCATTTTTGCCTCCATTGATGCTGCCTGTTCTGCTGAGTACCTCCAGCATCTTGTGTGTTGTTCCACAGTGTCTGCAATCTCTTGTGTCTCCGGATGGTTGTAATGGCCAACAGCTTTTCATTGCTCTTTCTTTCCAGTCCAAATGAAGGGCCTTCATTTCCTTCCATAGATGCTGCATGAACCATTGAGTTCCTTCAGCACTTTGTGAGTTGCTCCAGATTTCCAGCATCTGCAGTCTCTCTGGTGCCTTCATTAGTTTTCCAACAGTAAGTGGCCTTTGGAATACCAAACACGAGAAAATCTGCAGATACTGGAAATTCAAGCAACACACATCAACGTTGCTGGTGAACGCAGCAGCACGAAGCAGAAGTCCTGACGAAGGGTCTCGGCCCGAAACGTCGACTGTACCTCTTCCTAGAGATGCTGCCTGGCCTGCTGCATTCACCAGCAATGTTGATGTGTGTTTTTTGGGATACCAAAGTGGGTGAAGAACTTCCACATCCCCTTTCTTCTGCCCATCTCAGCCACAGATGAAACTAAAAGCCGCATATTGCTTCAGTCAATCTTGCTGAGAGTGAATCTTTGATTGCTGAAAGCATTCGGTAATCACTGAAATAATCTGCCACTGGGGATTATGTGAAGTGAGTTTTGGCTATGCTTGCTTTATTTTCTGTTCATGTGCTTCCACAGAGGATAAGAGATTGTGAAGCACTTCATCCCGGATCCTGTCCTGAATATATCCTAGACACACACACACACACACACACACACACTCACTCACTCACTCACTCACTTACTTTCTCACTCTCTCTCGCACATTAAGTTCTACTGAGGCCCTCCATTGTTTAGGGCTAAGCATGGATGTTGCGTCTCAGCTATCTATGTGATTACACAAGCCGGTATGATATGGAGAACAAGCTGTTGTCCGTGTAGCAGGCTCCCCCTCTCCACGTGGTTGATGCAGTTTGGCACCATCAGCATTGCAGGAGTTGCTAATCAGCATTGAACTCAACATATAACTGCTTCAGGCATTCCAGCTCTGTCCATAACTTCTGTGGACTTATAAAATATTGGCAGGACTCTCCAACCCGTGTACTTGCCAAATAAAGAGTTTCCAATCAAAATATTTGTAAAAAAAAACACTGAAGTCCCTTGGTAATGGGCAAGGCCCAGTCCCTGAGGCTAAGGACTCAGCTGTAGATCTGAAAGGAAATTCCTGACAACCCTGAATTTCAAAGTGCTGCTTCTGCTCAGCTGCTTGGGAGAAAATGCGTCCCTTTTATAGGTTCTATACAACATGGGACAACTGTGGGACAAGAGACTGCAGATGCTGGCATCTGGAGCAACAAAGTTCAAAGTACATTTATTATCAAAGTATATTGTACTTGACTTTACTTATTGTACTTAGCAAGTACTTGACAAGATAGGCAGAACTCAGCATGGATTCCTTAAAGGAAAATCCTGCCTGACAAACCTATTACAATTTTTTGAGGAAATTACCAGTAGGCTAGACAAGGGAGATGCAGTGGATGTTGTATATTTGGATTTTCAGAAGGCATTTGACAAGGTGCCACACATGAGGCTACTTAACAAGATAAGAGCCCATGGAATTATGGGAAAGTTACATACGTGGATAGAGCGTTGGCTGATTGGCAGGAAACAGAGAGCGGGCGTAAAGGGATCCTATTCTGGTTGGCTGCCGGTTACCAGTGGTGTTCCACAGGAGTCCGTGTTGGGGCCGCTTCTTTTTACATTGTACATCAACGATTTGGATTATGGAATAGATGGCTTTGTGTCTAAGTTTGCTGACGATACGAAGATAGGTGGAGGGGCCGGTGGTGCTGAGGAAACGGAGAATCTGCAGAGAGATTTGGATAGATTGGAAGAATGGGCAAAGAACTGGCAAATGAAATACAATGTTAGAAAGTGTATGGTTATGCACTTTGGCAGAAGAAATAAATGGGCAGACTATTATTTAAATGGGGAAAGAATTCAAAGTTCTGATATGCAACAGGACTTGGGGGTCCTCGTACGGGATAACCTTAAGGTTAACCTCCAGGTTGAGTCGGTAGTGAAGAAGGCGAATGCAATGTTGTCATTCATTTCTAGAGGAATAGAGTATAGGAGCAGGGTCGTGATGTTGAGGGTCTATAAGGCAAGACTCTCTTGGAGTACTGTGTGCAGTTTTGGGCTCTTATTTGAGAAAGGATGTGCTGACGTTGGAGAGAGTTCAGAGAAGATTCACTAGAATGATTCCAGGAATGAGAGGGTTAACATATGAGGAATGTTTGACTGCTCTTGGACTGTATTCCTTGGAGTTTAGAAGAATGAGGGGAGACCTCATAGAAACATTTCGAATGTTGAAAGGCATGGACAGAGTGGATGTGGCAAAGTTGTTTCCCATGATGGGGGAGTCTAGTACGAGAGGGCATGACTTAAGGATTGAAGGGCGCCCATTCAGAACAGAAATGCGAAGAAATTTTTTTAGTCAGAGGGTGGCGAATCTATGGAATTTGTTGCCACGGGCAGCAGTGGAGGCCAAGTCATTGGGTGTATTTAAGGCAGAGATTGATAGGTAATTGAGTAGCCAGGGCATCAAAGGTTATGGTGAGAAGGCGGGAGAGTGGGACTAAATGGGAGAATGGATCAGCTCATGATAAAATGGCGGAGCAGACTCGATGGGCCGAATGGCCGACTTCTGCTCCTTTGACTTATGGTCTTATATATACATTATACAATCTTAAGATTCATCTACTTACAGGCAGTCACAAAACAAGGAACCCGAAAGAACTGAATTAAAAAAGACCAACATCCAATGCGCGGAGAGAAAAAGAATCATGCAAACAATAAAGCAAGTATCAGAATTCAGAACCAAACTGAGTCCATAAACCCGAAGCCCAGAGTAGCCGGGGTAGGCCTGCAGCCTCAGTCTCAGTTCATCACACGGTGGGACAAATTGCTGCCAAGCTCACAGACACTGAGCCCAGAGCAGCCGGGGCACAACACAGCCTCAGCCTCGAGGAGAGCGGAGTAACATGTCACGGAGCAGAACCGGTCCCAACCCTCGCCTTCGGTCCTGACTCCCTGCCTTTTCAGTTCATCTGGTCCGGTGTTTAAATTGTCCAATAACTTAGCAGGTCAAGCGTGGGAGGAAAGGAATTGTCAACGATTTGGGTTGAAGCCCTACATCAGGACTGCATACATACAGTGCATAGCGGCCTGATTACTGTCATACGGGCAGGAGGGCCATGAATGTGCATGGCCGGAAGCGAGGAACATGACTCATTTTGCTGTTTTTGTTTTGTTGTTTATTTTGTCCTCTGGTCTGTTGTGTTCTGTGTTGTTCTGCTGAGGCTTGTGGGCATGCTATGTTGGCCTCGGAACGTGTAGCAACACTTGTGGGCTGCCCCTAGCACACCCTTGGGTGTGGTGGTTGTTAACGCAAAGACATATTTCACCGTATGCTTTGACACACTCTTGACAAATGAGCTTAATTCTTGAATCTTACAGACTAACGTTAGCCTTCTGCACATGGCCTGAGTACCTTTTGCCAATATTCTCAGGGTGTTCAGGAATGAACTGCACTTGTCCAGAAAACACACCAAGCAGAACAAACCGAGAACCATCACACTGGTAATAAATAAACCATATTGTTATAAAATCCTTGGAGACACTAGAAACTGTAGATACTGGAATCTGGAGCAATGAACAAACTGCTAGAGGAATTCAGTGGACTGAGCCATGTCTGTGGGCGGGAGGAAGATAATTGTCAGTACAAAATGTTGACAATTGCTTTTTTGTCTACAAGTGTTGCTCAGCCCACTGAGTTCCTCCAGCTGATTGTTCTTGCTGATTGAACTGTTGTCTGTTAGCTAACGAGGAAGGTAATTTCACTGATGAATAGAGGTGCGTGGGGGTCCGCGTCAGTGGAGGGAGAGATCATGGAATGAGGCATTGTTTACAGAGAGTTTCTCCCCTTGCCCTTTACGCTTTCAATAAATAAACTGTCTCCCCAGTCCTCTGGAGAAGCTCGTCAGTGATAACTTAGAAATTTATTTATCTTGCTTAGCGCTGCAGTGTAGAACAGGCCCTTCCAGCTCAACAAACTGACCCACCTATTTACAGTGTCCCTAACATAATTACAGGACAATTTACAATGACCAGTTAACCTGCTAACCCGTATACCTTTGGACTGTGGGAGGAAACGGGAACATCCAGAGGATCTTACACCTCCATTCCCCATCAAGACGGCCTCAAAGCCCTCCGCTACTTTCTGGATAATAGACCTCACCAGTTCCCCACCACCACTACCCTCCTCCGGTTGGCGGAACTGGTTCTCACACTTAATAACTTATCTTTTGGCTCTTCCCACTTTCTTCAGACTAAGGGTGTAGCTATGGGCACTCATATGGGCCCCAGCTATGCCTGCCTCTTCGTTGGTTATGTGGAACAGTCTGTGCTCCAAACCAATTCTGGTACTGCTCCCCAATTTTTCCTTTGGTACATTGACGACTACATTGGTGCTGCTTCCTGCACCTATGCTGAGCTCATCTTTTTCATCGACTTTACTTCAAACTTCTACCCGGCCCTCAAATTCACTTGCTGTATCTTGGACACTTCTCTCCCCTTTCTTGATCTCTTGGTCTCCATCTCTGGAGACAGACTGTCCACTGACATCTTCTACAAGCCCACTGACTCTCATAAATACCTCGACTATACCTCTTCCCACCCCGCCACATGCAAAAATCCCATTCCCTATTCCCAGTTCCTCCGTCTCCACCGCATCTGCTCCCAGAATGAGGCTTTCCATTCCAGGACATCTCAAATGTCCTCTTTCTTTAAGGATCGTGGTTTCCCTTCTGCCATCATCAATGATGCCCTCACCCGCATCTCCTCTATTTCCCGCACT